>NC_044916.1:9220920-9225189 GCF_003576645.1 Ipomoea triloba
CCGACCTGTCGGTCGGGTGAGTGATCGGCAGACCAATCGAGTAGGCGATCAACCGGTTAGGGAAGAGAGGCAACTCGATGAGGAGGATAGTCCCCGACTCCAAATGGTCAGGATGCAGGAAAGAATAGATCGTTTACAACAAGAGCTTCGCGAGAGAGTCGGCGCGGGAAAAGAACCATCATGCTCGCTGGTTGCCACCCCCTTTACGGACGACATCATGAGTGCCCACTATCCGCAGGACCTCCAAATCCCGCTGGCTCACACTTATTCCGGAAGGCACGACCCGCAAGAGCATGTCGACATGTACTATGGCAACATGTTGATGTTGGGAGTAAGCGATGCAGTCATTTGTAGAGCTTTCTTCGCTACCTTAGTCGGTAAGGCGGCCGAATGGTTCAGGGGTTTGGAGCAGGGGTCGATCAGAAATTTTGGTCAGTTGGCCGATAAGTTTGTAAAGCGTTTCGCTGCAAGTAAATCGAGAAAGAAATCTTACACTTGCCTGAACAAGGTAAACCAAGCTGTGGGAGAACCGTTGTCTACTTTCCTATTCAGATGGGAACGTGAGGTTGATGAGGTTGAACCGATGGAGGACCGGGTGGCAATCCAAGCTTTCCTTGCATCACTTTGTTCTGGGACGCTCTACTACGACCTCATAGTTAATCCCCCCCGAACTTATGAGGATGCCATCACCAGAGCCAAGCATCATGCAGATGCCACCGAAGCTAACATGGCAAAGAGACGCGATGAGCAGCCGGTCAATCGGGACAGAGGCCACGATCAAAGGAAAAATAAACCACCGTTCAGACACGTCAAACAATACAATCGACCAGAAGATGTACCACGTTTCACTCCGTTGAACAGACCCCTGGTGGAAGTCTTGCAGTTTGCCGAGCAATGCAATTTGATCCACCCACCGGAGCCGATACCCGAGGGGGAGGACAAGAGAAAGTATTGTGCTTTCCACAGAGTCAAGGGACACAATACTTCGGAGTGCATGGCCTTGCGCATGCTCATTGAACAACTCATTCAGAAGGGAGAGTTGAGGCAATTTGTGATGAAGGAGGATAGAAATCAAAGAAAAACGGAGAGGAATGTGATGAAAAGGAATCCCGAAAGGCACGACGAGGCATTCGTCCCACCCAGGTTAGCTGATGAGAAGGCGGTCGGAAAGAAACCAGTGATCCACGTCATCTACGGGGGCCCTGAAGGAGGCGACTCTTCACGACAAAGGAAGCAATGGGCGAGAAACTTATACGTTGGGACGATTCATTCGGAACCTCGAGAGAAGAAAAAGCGTACAGAACCAATACTTTTCACTGACGATGATCTACCACTCCATGGGGAAGCCCAAAATGATCCACTCGTCATCACGCTAGATGTCAACGGAACGGATGTCCAGCGGGTGCTGGTTGACACGGGGAGCTCGGTGAACATCTTATATTTTGATGTCTTTGCTCAATTGGGTCTGTCCACCGATCAGTTAACCCCCATTCGGACCCCGTTGTCAGGTTTCACCGGTGACTCCATAGAAGCAGAGGGAGTCATCAGCTTGAATGTGGAGTTGGGCAGCCAACCAAACATATTGAAGACTACCATGGACTTTGTGGTAGTGAAATTGAAGTGTGTTCACAACGCCATACTTGGGCGACCAGGTATCACTCGCGCAGCTGCTATTATATCCATGAACCACTTGTGCATGAAGTTTCATACACCCAATGGGGTTGGAGTGGTTCGAGGAGACCAACGTGCTGCTCGACAGTGCTACGTGCGAGCAGTCAAACAGTCGGACCGGGAGGAAGGCAGGATTCACACCATATCCCAGCAGGTAGATCGCGGAGAAGAGAGGGAAAAACCGCAACCTGCCTCAGAATTGGAAGAGATAGTACTTGACTCCGACCGACCAGAAAGGGTGGTTAAAATCGGTCGGGGACTCCCTGCAGACCTACGTGAGGACATCATCGGAGTGTTGCAGGAGTACAAAGACGTTTTTGCTTGGGGACCGGAAGACATGCCCGGGGTTGATCGGTCTGTCATTTGCCACCGCTTATCAATTCAACCAGGTTCGAAACCAGTCAAGCAAAAGAAAAGGCACCTGTCAAGCGAAAGGAGAGAATTCGTGAAAAAGGAGACCGCCACCCTCTTGTCGGTAGGGCACATCCGAGAGGTCCTCTACCCGGAGTGGTTAGCCAATGTAGTCCTCGCGCCTAAACCGCCAACATGGAGAATGTGTGTTGACTACACTGATTTGAACAAAGCTTGCCCGAAGGATCCATATCCCCTACCAAATCCTGACCAGATGGTTGATGAAACGGCTGGGTGTGAGCTGTTGAGTTTCATGGACGCCTTCAAAGGATACCATCAAATCTTCATGAGCAAGGAAGATGAAGAGAAGACTGCTTTCATCACTCCGGACGGAGCGTTTTGCTACGTGGTAATGGCGTTTGGTTTGCGGAACTCTGGAGCCACATACCAACGGATGGTGAACAAATTGTTTAAAGGTTTGCTCGGATCAACTATGGAAGCATATGTGGATGACATGCTCATCAAGAGTCGATTAAAAGAAACTCATCCTACCGATCTTGCCCGGGCGTTCAAGGTGATGGAAACTTTCAACTTGCGTCTGAACCCAAGTAAGTGTACCTTTGCTGTTCAGACGGGAAAATTCTTGGGGTTCATGATGACGGGGCGGGGGATTGAGCCAAATCCCGAGAAGGTCAGAGCGATAATGGAGATGCAACCCCCCCGATCGGTCAAGGATGTTCAGCGACTGACTGGTCGACTAGCAGCGCTTAGCCGTTTCCTATCCAAGTCAGCCGAAAAGTCTCTGCCGTTCTTTCAGATTCTGAAAAAATCAAATGGCTTTGAGTGGACACCGGCTTGTCAATCGGCTTTTGAAGGTCTGAAGGTATACTTGAGCTCCGCACCAGTCCTCTCGAAGCCGGAGAAAGATGAGGTCTTATTCGTTTATTTGGCCGTGTCCGACCGAGCGGTCAGTTCCGTGCTTGTCCGCGAAGAAGCTAAGGGAATTCAGAAGCCGATTTACTACGTGAGCAAAGCTCTTCAAGGAGCAGAGCTGAGGTACACAAAATTTGAGAAGACCGCGTTGGCGCTCTGGGTGACGGCCAGAAGACTTGCAGCTTACTTCCAAGCTCACCCGATAGTTGTGTTAACCGATCAACCGTTGGGAACGATCCTCAGGAATCCAACATCATCAGGACGATTGATCAAATGGGCCATGATGCTCACCCAGTTCGCGATTGAGTATAAGCCCCGTCCTGCCATCAAGGGTCAAGCATTGGCTGACTTCATCGTCGAATGCACCGCACGCGATCCGGAACCTGACCGACCGACTGCCCTAGAAGAACCATGGTGGGAAGTTTCTACTGATGGGTCGTCAAGTAAAAAGGGATGTGGGGGTGGAATTGTGCTCACATCACCCGAAGGCTTCAAGATTTATCAAGCCTTGATTTTCAAATTTCAACCTACCAACAACGAAGCAGAATACGAGGCACTCATAGGCGGGTTGCGACTGGCCAAGCAGATGAAGGCCGAACGGTTAAGGGCACGGTCAGACTCCCGGTTGATAATCGGACAGCTATCCAGCACGATCGATGCAAAGGAAGATCGAATGATACAGTACAAGGATATTGCGCTCGAATTGTTGCAACAATTCAAAAAATACGAGCTGATCCAAGTATCAAGGATGGAGAACACGGACGCTGACATGCTCTCCAAGTTGACTCAAGAAGCTCCTGAATACGTGTCCAAGATTGCACGTATTGAAGAAATTGGAGCGCCAAGCATTGATGTCATAGAAGTCAGACCGGTTGAGATAGGCGAGCCAGATTGGATGTACGACTTGAAGAATTACATCGCCAACGGCACTCTACCGGACGACTCTTCCCGGGCAAAGAAAGTTAAGTTAAGGGCACCACGTTTTCAATTGGTTGATGATAGGCTCTACAAAAGATCATATGGCGGACCGCTGCTCCGGTGCTTAACTAGCGACGAGGCGAAAGTAGTGATGGAAGAAGTTCATGAAGGGATCTGTTCTGCCCATCAAGGACCAAGAACACTCGCGCAAAAGATCATTCTGATGGGTTACTATTGGCCTTCGATCAACCTGGATTGCGAGCAGTACGTTCGACGATGCGCCACTTGTCAAGAATTTCATAAGTTACCCGGCCGACCGGCCACCTACTATCAACCGGTCAGCGAAGTAATACCTTTTGCAAGGTGGGGTGTGGATCTGATCGGAGCATTCCCGAT
>NC_044916.1:9232751-9262355 GCF_003576645.1 Ipomoea triloba
TGATGGGTAAATATGCACATGTACTAGTCGGTCCGTAAATCACCTGTCCGTCGGTCACCCAACCTGTCCGTCAACGGTCACCCAACGGTCCGTCGACGGTCGCCCGGTTCGTCGGCCGCATGATCGGAAGCAACACACCTTGTGGATTGGAGGCTCACGAGCGCAACAGTTGCTTGATGTGACGACCGACAACTTTTCGGGAACAGGGGATCCGTGTTTTCATCACCTCGAGCAACTCAACCACTTCGAGCAAACCGATGCGCATTTTGCGGAGTGACAGCCCATATGCCCTCCACTTGCATATCAGACACCATGTGCATAGTGAATCCACTTTGTATAAATAGGGGTCATTCCCCTCACTGGAGGGGGGACTCATCAGTACTACACTAATACACTTGTGATTTGCCGATTGTCTTTCTCCTGCTTACTCTTTATTACTGTTCGTCACCGTAGAGCGATATAGCTTCGAACCGCTCAGTCGTTGACCGGTAGACCGACCGTCTGACCGGCCGAACGACATTCCTCACCACCCGTAACACACGTATCCGTAGCGTAATCGTAGACCCCGTTTACATTAACGCTATCAATGCTATACAAGTCAATATACTTTTAAAAGGCTCTTGTATAAATAGTGGTGCAAACCCACTTTCTCAATCAATGTGGGACAAAAGCTACTTTAAAGCTTTTGCACATGCAATTTCCATATCAAATGGGTCTACTTTGAGAACTAATTTCTCATTCACCCATTATTCATTTTGAGCGTACAATATATCAATCTCTTCGTCTAAATACGAAAGACTCGAATCCACTTTGACCTGACCCGAATCAAAAGTGAACCCAACATATATTTGTACCACAAAATAGCCACTTAAAATGTCATTTTATGCTATTTTTCTAACAATTTTCCACATGAATGAAAATTGATTTCGGGGTATTTTAAAATCGGAAATAACTGTGTTCAACTGTCGATCCCTGCATAGGATAGGTAGGTGTTACTCTTTGAACCTTTCCCTCGCGAAGATATATTTACTCTACTAGTTATACGGTAGAACGCGATGTCGTTGAACCGACTGTCTTTTGTGTAAACGATGATATATCCCACACATGAACTTTCCAACCATGCTTTGTTCTCATGAATGTGCCCATTTTGGTCGTGGGTCACTGTTCCTAGTTCTGTAAGAGTTTCTAAAGAATTGAGTCCTGTTCAATTCTCCTTTGAAGCGACCCTCACTTTTCTCTCACATAGGTGATTCTTTCCCGAGTATCCCGCATACTCACACATGTCAACTGGCATTCGAATAATTAAAGCATCAACGTGCTAACCTCGTACGGGAGTCACTGTTCTAACGAGGAGTGGTAGGGAGTCTGAGACCCCCACAGTGACACGTTTCGTTCCATAATTTAGTTGTCCCATTGAACCTAGGTGCTAGCTAGGTTGGGTATCCACTATAGAACTTTTATACCAAGGGCTTTAGACCCATTCTCGTGTCAGATTCTCCACAACTTCTTTGCCTAACCCTTTGGTCAGTGGATCCGCTATATTGTTTTTGACTTTACGTAGTCAATCGTGAAAACACCAATTGTGAGAAGTTGTCTAATGATATTATATCTACGACGTAAATGTCTAGACTTACCATTATGCATATGATTCCGTATTCTCCTAATGTAGCTTGACTATCACAATGCACACAAATTGGAGGTACAAGTCTTTCCCAACTAGGAATATCCTCCAGAAAATGGCGTAGCCATTCAGCCTCTTTGCAACATTTGTCTAAAGCAATCATCTCAGATTCCATCATGGTTATATATGTACTTGTTCTCTACGTTCTTATGCCGACAAATACTTGTGGCTAAGAAAGTGGGGGACTCATGATGGAATAATATAATATACCTTACTATTAATATTATTATTTATAATAATAATAATATTGGTCAAAGCAAGAAGGAGTTCAACTAAGAAAATAGGGAAGTGTACAGGGAAGTTATAACTGCGCAAAAAGACCTTATATAAAGAATCAGTAACATCAGACAAGGAGGCTTAGGCTCATATTTAGTCCTAAATATATATCTTATTCTTCCACTTTCAATCCATGCCCATGGCCAGCCTTTGTATATGTACTACTACTACACCTACGAAATATAATAAAGACTTTCGGTTTGACTTAGCTCAAAAAGGCCTGTGGTTTTTACCGCTTTGGTTTCCACATTAAATCATTGTGTTATTGTTATTGATTCCCCTGCAATCACCTCATTATTATTTTTTTTGAAGATATCAACTCATTATTATTCTTCTTTTGTTTATTAAATTTATTAATTCAGACACCCCGAGTTAATTAAATTCATCACTGAGAATCCTTTTTATTACTTGGACTAGAATCTTGATTTTTGTGTAGACCCCCCCCCCCCCAACTAGTAGTGTTGTTTGCATCATTAGTTATGGGTGGTGGTCTGGTTGCTCCAAGTTGTGAGAGTTGCAACATCAGCGCGCCTTGGTGATTGCCGTTGAGGGTTTAAAGGCATTGGAGCTGTACCTGAAACCAACAACTTATTAATTGCACTTGGTTGAATTGAATGGACAATTTGAATTGTAAATTCGAACAACAAAAGATAGCGCTCATATGAGAATCATGTCTTAAGTGAAAACGTGAGAACTGTATAAATACTATACAAATGCACTGCAACTATCCCAGGGTCTCCACCATCATCCGTGCATGTTTGAGACTCTGGGAGTAGTTGTTGTGCATTCATGTAGTACGTAGATTTTGTGCACTAATACAGTAGTTAGCAAGGTCTCACTAAGTGTGATTCTTATGGGGGTGCAAGCATATATATATATATATATATATATTCAAACATTATTCCATTTCTAGTAAAGGTAGTGTCTTGAAAGACATTGGAGCCAGCTTTAATTTTGAATGGGCCGGGCATGCATGATTTGTGTTTGTGAGAAATGAAGTACTTCAATTCTTAATCTAAGCTAAAGCTAGGTAGGTATTTTGAAAGAAGTAGTAGAGTTATTGGAAGTTGGGACTTACCACCAAATAAAGAAGTCACAGCTGGTTGCAGTGTTGAGGCTTCACCAAGATTAGAAAGCTGAGGGTGAAAGGTGAGATTGTTTGAAGAATTCGGATTAGATGGCAGGGGGGAGCTGAAATATTTAGTCTGGGTGAAATAAGTTCACTCCCCCGATTATTCATAGAAGGGCTTGGTGATCCAGTGGGTGTGTTGTTGATGTGGCTTGATGATCCATTAACTATCTATCATTACATTTCAAACTACATATGAGAACCACACTTACGCAATGAGAACCAACATGAATGCATTCAATTTGCACACAATCTACTCCATGATAGATTATGTACATTGATGTAATAGTTTGTATATTTTCACCTAAGAGGTGATTCTCACTTGAATCAGAGCTGGTTTTTTTATTTGCGTGGCCTTGTGCTGGTAAATAAGTGAGGTCCTATCAAAGTATAAATAAACTACGAATTGAAGAAAAGTGATTCGCGTGAATATTACATAGGAGAATTTCTTTTTGAACAATACGTAGTAGAATTTAGATCAGTTGAAAACCTAATGTTGAACTAAAATAATCATAAATACATATACTAACTACTGGGATTAGGGGCCCAACATTTTGGGGCTCTGTGCGGTGCACGTCTTGTACACCCTAAAATTCAGCCCTGACTTGAATGCAAGCTAAGTTTATATATATATATATGTGTGTGTGTGTGTGTGTGTGTGTGTGTGTGACTCTGTGTGTGGGGGAGGNGGGGGGGGGGGGGGGGGGGGGGGGGGCGATGATAAAGGCTTACCGAATAGTAAAACATGACAACTACACTTGTGTTTTTCTGCCATTCTATAATCCAACGTTAAACTTTTCCTTGTAATGATTGCATAGACAATGAGTATGATGAGTGTTTATGTATAATATTATTAGAGCACGAAATATCACTTTATAGTAAAGATTTTATTTTTCATTTTTGAGTTGCAAATGGCTAGAGATATTTTAATTTGTGAGAAAGAGGATTATTCTAATTTATCATCTTGGATGTTGGAAGGATACTCCAAACGGTTTTTATTTATTTAAAATTCTTCACATATCACCATATGATTATGTAAAAGAAAAAAAAAAAAGACGAAATACTCAATAACACTTATAATTTGTATAACAAACTAAAATTATTTTTGACAGTTAATTCCATCTGTGGTCCTAGATTTACAGGTGATATTCCACTTTTAGTCCTTTTTTATCAGAACATCTACTTTTAGTCCTAGTAGTATTATTGTGACATGACCAATTTTGGTTCTCCGTCAACAAAATCGTTAAAATTTTGTTAAATACAAGGAAATTTAGATCTTTTTTATACGAAGTAGGTTGACCCACTATATTTTTTATGTTTATTTTTTTGAAAAAATCTATAATTGAATATCGAAATGCCGTTGTATTTAACAAAATTTAAACTCTTTTATTGATAGAGGACCAAAAATGATCATGTCACAATAATACTAGGACCAAAAATGGATGTTCTGATAAAAAAGGACTAAAAGTGGATTATCACCTATAATTTAAGGACCAAAAGTGGAATTAACTCTTATTTTTGATATGATAACATGTTTTCTTAGAGCTTCCTTAGTAGTAGAGTTATTTCACAGTTATTGAGGAGTTTTTTTAAGTGTTATTAGGAAAATGAGAAGAGATTAAAAAAAAAACAAAATTGAATTTTTTAAAAAATAATAATAATTATTTGAATTGTCAGTTTGTGCGCTAACGTGTAAAGCATTCATTGCTTTGTTTAATCTTCTTTTTCTTGGGACCAGAAATATCTCCTAATTTGCCGAAGGACTCCACCATTCTCTCTCTTAATTTCTCTATCATTCATGTGGCACAAGATCTGACATGAACCCAAAAAAACCTCTGATAATGATGCTCTTAGTCGGGGTAGGATATGACAAACTGAAACTAATCAAATATATAAATACATACACACACATATGTGTGTGTGTGTTAGTTTCGATTTTAGAAAAAATAAATGTCATGAAATATATAATTTAATTTTGGAGAAACCTGGATTCCATCACCAACATATAGCCAATGATGTTCCAATAATTAGCAGAAATATATATAAATAAAGGTTTTCCCCTAATATGATATTATAACACGCACACCTAGTGATCTAGACATGCACGTACATGGTGTGTAAACCTCAGTTCGTTATTATTATTTCCACTTATTTCCTATTTCCTCTATGATCATTTCCAAAATCAATCACACAAAATCCAAAAAATTCATTCCTACACAACTTCCATTTAAAATGTTAGATTTAGAAATATATATATATATATATATATATATATATATATATATATATATATATATATATATATTTATTGTTTTGTTAAGATTATTTAGAGATCATTTATCCTTTCATATGAATCTTAGATCGTATATGTTTTTGAGAAATAGAGAAAAATTAACAAATTTACAATAACCATTGCAATTGAGCAATTAAGAAATATAATGAAAATTAAAGAGAAAGATTCATGCAAGTGTTTTATGTATCGATAGATTCAATGATTAGAGAAACAAATATATAAAAAAAGAAATCTTACAAATTCTCACATAAATGGCGATGATATTCTTCTAAGGTTTAGATCCATGTCTCAAACTCTATTCTTTATACCACTATTTTGTTACGTTCTTCAATGGCGGCGTAGGGTTTAGATCCAACATCTCAAACTATACTTTTTATACAACCCTTTTGTTCTCCGACGGCGGCTACTCCTATCCTTCTATGTATTCTCTTTAGGGTTTCTCTAAATTCTATCTAATAAATATCGATTAAATATATGTATCAAAATTCTAAATAACCGTGAAATTAATTTATATTTAAGTGCGTATTCTTACATCGTCTAAGTTAATTTTGTAATGGGATAAGGGTCAAATAGTCTTTTCAACTATAGACCAAAATGCAATTAAGTACCTAAACTATTAAAAAGTTTGAATTAAACACCTCAACTCTTCATTTTAATGTAACTAGTGTTTTACACGTGAGTTGCACGCAATTTTTACACTTGATGAGCAATTAACAAATATAATGAATTGAAAATTAAAGAGAAGACTCATGCAAGTGTTTTATGTATCGATAGATTCAATGATTAGTAAAACAAATATAGAAAAAATAAATCTTACAACTTCTCACATAAATGGCGATGATATTTCTCTAAGGTTTAGATCGATGTCTCAAACTCTATTCTTTATACCACTATTTTGTTACGTTCTTGAATGGCGGCCTAGGGTTTAGATCAACATCTCAAACTATACTTTTCATACAACCCTTTCGTTCTCCGACGGCTGCTACTCCTATCCTTCTATATATTCTCTTTAAGGTTTCTCTAAATTCTATCTAATAAATATCGATTAAATGTGTGTATGAAAATTCTAAATAATTGTGAAATTAATTTATATTTAAGTGTGTATTCGTACGTCATCTAAGTTAATTTTGTAATGGGATAAGGGTCAAATAGTCTTTTCTAAGTTAATTTTGTAATGGGATAAGGGTCAAATAGTCTTTTCAACTATAGACCAAAATGGGGATAAGGGTCAAATAGTCTTTTCAACTATAGACCAAAATGCAATTAAGTACCTAAACTATTAAAAAGTTTGAATTAAACACCTCAACTCTTCATTGTAATGTAACTAGTGTTTTACACGTGAGTTGCACGCAATTTGGCAAATTGGAAAAGGAAAAGGATATTACTAATTGACTGAAAATTATTTTAAAAACTTAAAAAAAAAATTAGTTACACTTTTCCTTTTGAAAAATTATACAAATTTATAATTCTCACATTCTCTACCTATAAATACATTCTTCATGCCTCCCTCCTCTTCTCATGCCGGTGACTCTGTCATTCCCTTCTTCCATTGCCCAGTAAGAAATCATATTACAACATTATAAATTGACATGTAATATGCATTATTATATAATAGTTGACACTATATTTACTTTTTGAATTATTTCTCCTTTATTTTTTCTGTATTTATTTTAATAATAATATGATTGTCTAAATTATATTACAATATCACTTTATGGTAATAATTAATTGTCGTAGCAGGAAGCCGCCGTAAACCACCATGAGAACGCCAATGTCTTTACCGATCTGGCGATGTGCAAGGAGAAATCCATGTAGTTGCAGGAAGAAATCCAAATGTCGAGTACGTGGAAGTGGAGGCGAAATTGAAAAATGGGGTTCGTGTGGATGCAGCAAAAAAAGGCAAAGGAGCACAAATTTAAGAAGATTGGTGTTTGTGTGGATGAAATCAAAATCAATATTTCCTGCAATATTTTCTGTATTTGATTTTGAAGTAGTTATTAAATTTTATATTAATTTGTCTTATGTAAGATATTGTATGACATCTTTTAAATGCTTTCCTCTTTTTATTCTTTTTTTATCTATTTTTAATGCCTAATAATTCCCACAAATAATTATTAATAATTGTAAATTTAAATTAGGTAATTATTAAAAATTTAATTATTAAGGTAAGTGTAATTTATTTTGTACTGTGGACACATTATTTTTAATAATTTCGACTTAATTAAAGTATACCTTAGTTATAAAAATCCTACCTAATAATTTTAGTAGGATTTTTTTTATAATTAAGGTATAATATTATTAAATCAAAATTATTAAAAATAGGCAAAAGGGTCAAATAGACCCATGTACTAACATGATTGTTTATCCAGCACCATGAATTAAAATATGGTCCATCTAAGTCATTATACTCCTAATGATTTTTCATCTAGAATTTTTATTCTATTTCTAACAAGTAACACATCTAATTTGTTGACATGGAAAAATAAAATAATAAAAAATGATGACATGTTATTTATATTAATGTTTTGGATGATTTTATCCTATTTCATTAATGAAGAAAATGATTTCTTACAATAAAATAGGGTAGAAATCAAAGTTGTTATATAATGTTTTATTTACAGTGTACTGCACTACTGTGTATATATAGTAGGGTATCCAAAGTTGTTCGGCAATGAAATTCCATAAAAATCGATATATGAAAATTAAATATAATAACTTAAGATATTGTATTGGGTAAATTTTATTATTTTTTAAAAAATAATTTAATTTTCATATATCGATTTTCATGGAATCTCATTATCGAACGACACTTAATACCCTGCTATACATACACAGTACATTGTAGTTGAAACTTTATATATCAACTTTGATTTCTACCCTATTTCATTGCAAGAAATCATCCAAAAATACAATATCTTAAGTTATTCGATTATCCAAAAATCCAAAAGTGTTAATTTATTTTTAAAATAAAATAAAATTTACCTAATACAATATCTTAAGTTATTATAAAAATAATTTAATTTCCATATATTGATTTCTATGAAATCCCATTGTCGAACGATAGTCCCTCTATACATACACTGTAGTTAAAACTTTATATAGCAATTTTGATTTCTACCCTATTTCACTGCAAGAAATTATTTTTTTTCATTAATGAAATAGGGTAGAAATCATTCAAAACATCTATAGAAATAACATGTTATCATTTTTTCTAATTTTATGTTTCCATGTCATCAAATTAGATGGGTTACTTGTTAGAAATAAGCTAAAAATGCTAGATGAAAAATAATTAGGAGTATAATGGCCTAGATGGACCATATTTTAATTCATGGTGCTAGATGAACAATCAATGATAGTACATAGGTTGGGTTCGGCAATAACCCAACGTAAATTAGTGTTCGGCCCTAGTTTTTGTTGATAGTCATGGCATATGCATGCAAACATCAATGGGAATTATTTATGCTAGAACTTGAAGGGCAATCTCGTATCAGAAAGAGTGAGAGACATTCGAGAGATAAGAACTTTAGTTCCTTCATGTGTCCCATTAACTATTCTTGCTTCAACAATGTGATCTGCTAATCTTGTGATGATGAGTCGCGTACTGTTATAAAGACCAAGAGAATGATCTATCTTCCACAATAACATAACAGGTGCACCGACCTTTAATTAATGTCAATTAATGAATGATTAAGAAAATAATACAATCTCAAACTATTTAAAAATTTAGGAGTATGTATTTCTAATAGATTTTCATCGTCTGGTTCTGCCTTACACAAAGAGTTACAACTTAAATATGTTCGTCCTTTTGCAATATTCATGTCGCACATGTATTGATTTATTTGATCAACAACATGTAAAGTCGGCGAGCGGATCACTGACCTTCCAGCTGCTACTCATCAAGTGTGCCATATTTTGAGCTTGAAATTTTAAAAAATCACTTTTAATGTAATCAAAGCATTGAGTCATAACAATATTGACACTGAAATTTTAATTTTATAATCTACATGTATATATTCTGTGATTTTTTCCAATGTAAAACATATTGATTTTACCAATCACTAAGGCTCTGTTTGAAAACCCGAAAATTTTGATGTTTGGCTACCCCTGGAAAACCCAGTCAACGGAAATCATTTTCCGTTGACGGGGGAAAATGACCCCAAAATGGCGGAAAATGACTTCAACTCAATTTCCGCCGTTTCATTTCACCATTCAACTCTGGTTCATCCTCCTCCCCTCGTCGTCAACGGCAAACAAGGATCTCCGGCGGCAGTGAATGGGCGGCGAAGCTGAGAGCACCCACCTCCATCTCGGAAGTGATGGCGTCAAGCAGAACAGAGCACGGCAACCGGCAGCAGCAGCGTACGTGGCTTTCCGTCCTCCAGCGTTGGTCCTCGGCAACGTACAAAGCTCCAGCGAACCTCCATAGATTCCGACCTCAAGAAGCAGCGACGGTGACTGTTCCTTCTTCCAGTTTCCCCTGTTCTTCTTACCGACAGCAGAGTTGCAACAGTGGACTCCCTCCTCTGGTTTAGGCGACGCAAGGCAGCAACAAGATCTGGTTTCAAACCATAAACTATAAACCAGCAAGATCTGGTTTAGGCGCAACAGTGGACTTCCCTCTGTTTCTTCTCTATCACAACAAGATATGTTTCTTCTTTATTTTTATTTTTTTTTTGAAAATTTCTTTATAATAAAATATGATTATAAATATTTTAATTATAATTAAAAAATTTAAAATATTATAATTATACAATTCTGTTCATTTTCCAGAAAATGGACCAAACACACAAATACAGTTTTTCAAGGTACATTCAAACACAGAAAATGAATTCATTTTCCGAAAAATGACTCATTTTCCAGAAAACATTTTCTAGAAGTCATTTTCCTGCTTTCTAAACACCCTAAATTTCAAAATGTTTCAGATTCCAAGTATATATAAGTAAAACTCACCTCTAAAGCCTAATTTTTTTGTCAATATTTCATATATATATAAAGCAAGTCTCTGACTATTGTGAGAAGTTAGTAACCTTGAGTCTAACATACAACATAAAGCATTGTGTATGATAGTTGGTAGTAACTTTGAGGTAAGACCATTCAAGCATATAAGCATGTTTCGAGCTTGTTTCTATGCTCTTAAAATTCAAATCATCATAATGGCATCAGGTAATAAACAAAAATATATCAAAATATATGAATCATATATCTAAACTGTTAATCCAAACTTCACTCCAGATTACCAAATGGAGTGTATGACTTTTTGGAATGATGACCATCCAAACTGTTGAAATGCGATGTCCATAAGGGTTGATTGACAGACTACTCATACTTCATATTTCACCAAAGTATCCGTTTCTTATGATATTATGATTTATAACATATAAGAATCAACAAATAAACTATAGGAGTGTTTTGAGCGGGAAGTTAAAGTTTATGATATTATTTTTATTTTTCATTTTTGAAAGAGATATTGTTTTTATTAAAAGTATAGATTGCATTGTAGGGAAATATATGTAATATATAATTACGATTTGTAATTTTAATCTAGAACTGTATTACAAATAGGAACGTACAGAAGAATATATTTTATTAGGAATTGTAATACCATATTTTAATGTACAATTGTATTACGAATAGAAATTGTATTACCTTATTTTACAATATTACGCATGAATAATATAAGAGTGTTTTGGGCGGAAAGTTAAAGTTGAGAATATTGTTTTTATTAATAGATAATAGTATAGATAGATTAGTATAACAGAGATAAAATAATAATATACAATCATGTGTATGTATATATATGTGGACCATGATTGAGCAGTGAGTATCCCTACCACCCCTGACTCCTCCACTATAAAATTACAGTTTTGTGTGATTATAAACACATCAAATCATATCACCCTTATAGATCTAACATACATATACAATTCATGCACGCGCGCCTCAGTCTTAGTAGAAGCAGAAGCACTAAGGGAAGCCATGAAGCAGAGCAGTAGCCATCACCCAACAAAGCTTAAAACCACCCCAAGACCACTCTTTTCTTGCGCTTTCTTCCGCCATTGCACTCAAACTGTGCTCAGCCCCACTACCACCACTCCCCCACCTCTCCCTTCTTCTTCATCTTCCGATCCCTTGCCACCGCCTCACCCACCCTTACACCATTCTAATACATCCCCGGCTGACTCATCCTCCTCTTCTTCTAATACTTCCCAGAGTTTCACCCAGTGGAGGTTCCCTCTCCCCACCTCGCCCCTTCCGCATATTCAAACGGACCCCAAACCCGAATCGGCCGCCGCTCCTCCGCCTCCGCCGCCGCTGCTGACGGTGAATTTGGAGGAGCTGTTCCACGTGGCGGAGCTCCAGTTCAGTACGGCTTCGGATGCGGATCGTGTCAAGACGATCCATTTGTTAGAACGGTCACTCGTTCCGAACCCGGCGGACGGGGCGGAGTGCCCCGCCACGGTGATGAGAGAGGTGGTGGGGTGCTTGAAGGATAGAGTGAGTGCCAAACCGGCCAGCAAGGTGCTTCTGGCGCTTTGCTTGGCGGAGAGGAACCGACGCGTGGCGGTTGAGGTGGGGGCGGTGGGGATGGTGGTGGAGGCGCTGTCGGACTTGGAGGGTCCCGTGGCGGAGAGAGCGCTGGCGGCTTTGGAACTGCTGTGCACGGTGGAGGAAGGGGCGGCTGAGGTGAGATCACACGCGCTGGCGGTGCTTATGATGGTGGAGGTGATGGGGAGGATGGAAGGTAGGGGGAAAGAATATGCGATAAGTGTGTTGTCAGTGATATACGGTAGTGGGTCCCCCGACCACGGTGCCGCCATTGCTCCTCCGGAGGAGGTGGCGCGTGCAGTCATGCTGGCTTTGCAAGGTAATTGTAGCAGTAGAGGTAGGAGAAAAGGGACCCAGCTGCTCAAGACTTGCAAGAACATGATGGCTACCACTCAACACGCGTAGGAGATCAGATCGATGCAGATGGAGATGAACGGTCCTGATCATCGATTCTTTTTCCCATGTTCTTCTGTTTAAACATGTATGAGAAAGTGAGAATAGTATGGAATATAATCTTAATTTGTTTATCTAAGCTGTTTAATCACAAATGATTTTGTCAGGTGGAAAAACAATTTTACCAAAGGTTTCATTGTATTGCCATAAATCAATTCAAAATGGCTCTTTTAAATTAATAACAGCAGTGTAAGAACAGGTTTCACAAGGAGTGAGACATCTCAATTTACTATATCTGATCTATTGTGAATAAATTAAAAGACTAACGTCAATATCCTTGTAAAGATAGGGTTCCAAACGAATGATACGTCAAAGGAGCTAGATGTCTCCGATGTGATCAGTAGAGTTATGAGAGCTAACAAATTAAGTCATTCGTGTGAGGCGTATTACTACGAGAGGATCCTGAGTTCCTCCCAGTACCCCTTCCCCTTGAGCATGAGGCATTAACATTATGGGGTGTTTGTGAAGAGGGGTTGCGTACTCTGTTGCGAGAACTTAACATATTGAAATAAAAAAGTAATTCAAATAACTGTTTGAGCGACTCATGCTTAGTTCATTTTATCTGACTGCTTAAGTGATATATAAAATAGTGATGATAATTGCAATAAAAATTAAAAGAACACCCAAGATTTGTTTACACAGTCCAAAGATAAACTTTCTCCTACATCTAGAGGGCCACCAACAGTGAAAACTCAATTCACTAAGTGTTCAATTCCTAACAAAGAAAGGTAGTATTAGTTCACCAAGTGATCTATTCAAGCACTTCTTCTGGGATTGATGAATGAACAACCTTGATGATCTACCTTCAATCTGTTTTTCGTAGTTTCACTCAATTACAAAATCAGTCCTTGTAGAAGCTGCTTGATCTACAGATGCTCCAGGGTGAGGGAGGAGTTTTATCTTGTTTAGCCTCCAACGGGAAGACCACAACATCTCATAGCCAATGGTGATAGCACCCAACTATGTAATCCATTCACAAAAGCTCTTCAAAGCATCAAATCAGCGCATATGAGTTGAATACTGGACTTTGATCTTCTTATTCAATCTCTTGATTGAGAGGTGCAGAATAATATAATGTTCAATCAGAGTTCCTCTCAGTAGTCCATCTTAATTGAAGAATTTCTTTAAGCTCAATCTTTGTATTTTGTTTCTCTGAATTTTGATCTCTGTAAAAATCCACAACTTTAGCTTCTTGAACAAGGAATATATATGAAATCTTGAATTTCTTTAGAAAGTCTAACTGATTGATCCATTTCTCGACTTTCCATCTGGACCCTTTATTTACCAATATGACTTGATTAAATCCAGGGTCCTTGATTTAGTTTGTCCGTTTAACATATTGAGTCATTAACAGCTTCTTGAACTGAAGATCCTTCTGTGCGTGAGTGACTCGTACTTATACGGTATATCTGACTTATTCTACTTAACTTATCTATGGACGACTTTTTTTTGACTCTTCTAAGTTTTTTTTTTTCTTATTTCTATTGGAAAGGGGTCACCCATACCGTCAATGGAAGTAATCATATGGATTGGAGACATTCCTCCATTGCGGGTATCCGTCTATGTCATCTTCAAGTAGACACACTAACTCCTCGCGTGGGTTCAACAACACATGCATTTCCTAGGGACCTCTTTAACCCGTCTCGCAAGGCAATCAGCTACAGTATTCTGCTCTCTTGTAATTGCTATGATTTTCCATTCGTCAAACGAACTCAACTCCTTCTTGCATGCTTGTATCACTTTGACTCTTCTAAGTTGTTATATTAAATAAGTAAATTACAAAATGGGGTAAAACCAATAACGAACACTAACATTGTTTAGTTGGCAAGAAGATAATTTCTTGGAATTTAAATTCTTCAAATTTGAGGAAAAGAGCATTTTATGTTGTTTGGCTCATGTAAAATATTTTCTATTGAAATTTGAATTCTTCAGATTTGAAGGAAAGAGATTCTTTACACCTCCTTTGTATTTCAATTCCAAAGCCTTTGGGAGAAATGATCAATAACAAAAATACCTTTTTTTTTTGTTCCTGAATCAATATTCTCATAAATTAAATGGTGGAATTAATATTTTCAATAATTTCTTTTTAATAAAATTTAAATTCTATTCTTCAAAATTCTTTTTTTTTTTTTTTGCAAACCAAATGGGCGGTTAGTAAAACATTTACAACATATTTGACGAAATGAATTTTGGATAAAAAGAATATGATTTCGATAATGAAATAGAAAATGACTAGAATATAAATTATAATTCATTATTTATTTGGATGGAAGAATAAATATAAAAAATTATATTTAAGTATTTGGTTGTTTTAAAGAATAGCAAAAAAAAAATCTTGAAATAATAATAATAATAATAATAATAATAATAATTATTATTATTATTATTATTATTATTATTATTACACACGTGTATATATATATATATATATATATATATATATATATATATATACTTCGAAAGAAGTATTTAATGTATAATTAATTATATAATATTTATGCATTTATAATTTTTTTTATGTGTGTGTAAATACAATAAAAAAAATTTGGGTAAAAAGATATATTAATAACGAAAAGAACGGGAGGCAACAAAGCCTCGAAAGTCATACAAATAGGCCAATTGTACATGATCAGGGAGGGAGTAAAACGATGAAAACAAAGTGGCAATGTGCAGTTCAAACCCTCTGAAGCTAAAGCATCCGAAACTCGGTTTCCCTCTCGATATACGTGAACAATGGATGAATTCCAAGCAACGATCCTTGACTGAATGCGTTTTAATGCACTGCGAATTCTCCATGGTAACAAGTCGGTGGCAGATGTTGCGAATCGCACCAAAACAATAGAGTCAACTTCAATATGAGACACAATAAAATATAAGCGTGTCTGTGTATAGATTTTTTTTTTCTTGGGGTGAATGGAGAAAGATTTTTTTTGGGGGGGGGGGGGGGAGGGGGTGAATGGAGAAACCTAGGCACTGGGTAAAATACTATGTGCAACAGGTTCGACTCAATGGGTGTTCATAAGAATCAAACTCATGGTCTTCCAAGTTCAAAAATTAAGTTCTATCCACTCAACTAACCCTTCCAAGACCATGTATAAGGTATTTTTAGTATTAGAAAAGAAAAGTTATTCTTAAGAATTTAGAAATAACTAATATTATAATGCCCTTTGCAAATGGCTATCCCCTTAGATTGTAGAGGGAATAACTCATTGCTAGAAAGAAAAAGATAGAAAAAATAGTCAAAACAAATTGTTAGTACCAATTTATGTTAGCAATATATTTTGGCAAAACATGAAGATTTGAAAAACAAATTAATTTCTCTCTTCATAGTGGAATTAGTATTCTTAAATACATTTTGGAAGTTAAGCAAAGAAAAATTAATTAGGAACTTGTTTTTGTCCCCTGGTAAAAGTAGGAAATAATGCTTGCATGCTTTTAATGTAGGTAACATAGAAGTCTTGGATAAAAAAAGAAAACAAGTTTCATTTAGCAAGAAAGATTCAAGATCTCAAACTTTCTTTGTCGAGTTGGATTCAATATCTCTATTCAACAAAAATTGTGGATAAAGAAATACTCTATTTAAATGGAGAAGATCGACAAACAATTGCATGGCTAAAAATTCAATGTTCAGAGAGATCATAGAGCTTGAGAAACTTTAAGGCATTGTAATTTTTTCTTGTACATCTTAAGCAATAATTTATTGTTAATCTTTATGTAGTTGTGCACTCTTTATAGGTGATACTAGGGAAATATTATGTTGACTAAGTTCTCTTAGCTTGTATCACCTAGTATCACCTATAAAGAGTGCACAACTACATAATCTTTATGTAGTTGTGCACTCTTGTACAATATGTTAAATTTCACAATCTCAATTTTTTCTAAAAATGAAAACAATGAAACTATTTTGATAATACTTTTTAGTTAGGAAAATAAAGAAAAAAGTAGCATTTGACAAAGGTACGCATTTTCCTTTTTGACAAAAAAAATTATGAAGGCTTTTGGCAATTATTAGGACTCTGTATTTTATTAGTTTTAGAATTTCTTTTATCCTAGGCTTATATGTGTTGTTTCACTTTTAGCTCTTTTATTTTTCAAAATATCCCTCATCGGCCATAGTATTATTGTGGCATGACTATTTTTTGTCATCCTCAACAAATCTATTTAAATAGCATTAAACATGAGGGAATTTTTGTATATTCAGCCCATGATCTTCTAAGTTCTTCTTTGTTCTAAGAGTTAATTCATTTTTTTGTTCTAGAATTATATGTGGCATTCCACTTTTAGTTCCCTTTTTTTTTTCTTCAAAACATCCCTCATTGGTCCTAGCATTATTGTGACATGACCATTTTTTTGTAATCCATCAACAAATTTATTTTAATGGCATCAAGCATGATAGAATTTTGGTATATTCAGCCTACAATCTTCTCAATAACACAATGGAAAATTCGTCGCTAACTGTTCTCTTTTTTTATAGCTCGCAACGTACCCACCATAACCTCTAACACCGCTACCGTGATCCAAGTTTGACAATGCAATGATGACTAATGAGTTTAGAATAAATGAGAGTGACAAGTGTGTCTATGTAAAAGATACGATAGATGGTTAATTATGTTATTCTTTATTCATATGTGGATGATATATACTCATCGTGGCTAATAACAATCAAATGATCACATTTACCAAGAACATGTTAAATTTGTACATTCAGTAAAAGCAATGTGAGAGATAATGGCCTGCAAAGCATGGTTTTTGTACATACAGTAAAAGCACCCACGGATTCCAACATAGCAGCCGCGCCACGCTCGTGTGAGTTGCAACAATGGCGCCTAGCGGACGCGTGCATTGCGCGCAGGCGTGAGGCGCGTCTAACAAATCTATTATTTTATTTTTAAAAAAAATTCATTTGTTTTTTTTTCTCTCCTCCCATTTTTTCTTTCCTAATCACACTTACAAAAGTTTCTCAAAAACCACATTAAAAACTCTACTAGTAAGGATGCTATAATAATGACTTTGATACATGATACTCATTCTTGGTAGTTAAATCTGTCAACCAAACACACCTATGGTATAACTCTACTTTGAATGTGGCGACGAAATTAGGACAGTAGTTTATATATTTATGCAACCATACATTCAGTGGAAGTGAATGTATAGACTATGGATCCTAATTAAGAATGGAGTAAATAAAGCTGTGGCGACGAAATTAGGACAGTTGTTGTTTTTTTTTTTTTTTTTGAAAATAATAGGACAGTAGTTTATATATGGCTTTATGCCACCATGCATTCAGACATTCAGTGAAAGTGAATGTATAGACTATGGATCCTAATTTTCCAAAAAAAAGAATGGAGTAAATAAAGCTGCAATTCATGGGACAGTTTCACGTGTGGTGGGGTTGACAATTGCTCTATTATTGATGAAAATTATTTAATTTTGTCAGACACTGAGAGAACTCTTTCCTCAGTTGCTGAGCATTGAGCTGGACTGCTGGGAAAGTAAAGTATGGCAGATAATAGTACATTTTAAAGCCAATTGATTGTGAATGTACTTAGGTCTTAGGCTTTCCTTGCCTTCCTCAATAGTCACTTTATGAGTAATACAACATTTATTACTCCCACTTTCTAACTTTTTTTTTTGCACCCTAATTTTTTATTATTTTTTTAAATACTACTTATACAGTTATACTCCTAAATTTTACTCCCTCCCACAAAACGTTGATGTTGACATTTTACTTAGGATGAGAAATACAACATTTATTACTCCCACTTTCTAACTTTTTGTTTTGCACCCTAACTTTTTTTTTTTTTAAATACTACTTATACAGTTATACTCCTAAATTTTACTCCCTCCCACAAAACGTTGATGTTGACATTTTACTTAGGACCACAGGATGAAAATAACTAATCATTTATTGTCACGTCAAGGAGTAAAAGTAAGGGAGTAAAAAAATAGAGTACATATAATATAACTCATTTTTTTTCCTCTCTATGTTAATGTGTTATTCTTTGATTGATTTAAACAATAAAATGAGTAACTGACTTTATTCATTCACTTTTGTTTACCTAATAAAATTTGTACATATTGCGTAAGTTATACTCTATGAGAGTACATATATTATTTTTCAATATAGTCCGTATATATTTTTGCCGTGATTTAAATTGACTTTATCCTATTTAAATTCAATCCTTACGTATAATAATGTTTATATTTATATAGTGTGACTTCATTTTTTTAATGCTCGATTTTTAAAAATGTTTTATACTCATTAAAATGTCTAAATTAATTATTATTACACTATACAAAATTCTTCAATTTTTTTTTCTGTTACGTTGCTTGTGAGGATATTTTAAATAATATGAACTAAAAGTAAAAAGAAAATTATTAAAATTGCAATAAAGTGAGAAAAAAGTCATAGATGAGATAAAAATATCATCATAGTAGAAGATAAAAATGAAATAAATTCTTCCAAAAATGAAAAGTTGGTCAAGAGTAAAAAGAGTCATTCCCGCATAACTCACCTAGCTCAAGTATTCTAAATCACAGAGTTTTTTATCTATGCCTAAATTCTAAGAATTGAGCTTTTGCCATACTATACAAATTTGAATTTTAGGCTTCATAATGATGGGTTAGGGGGTCAAATCAAACCTCGAGAAGGTGAAATCAATCATAGATATGCAGGATGGATGTGTAACAGTTCACTAGGAGGTTGGTTGCTTTAAGTAGGTTCTTATACAAGTCGGTAGAAAAATCTTTGCGTTCTTCTGATATTCAAAAATGAAAATGTGTTTAATTGGATACTAAAATTTCAATTTGCTTTTGATTAATGGAAACCTATATTAGCTCTTCCTTGGTTCTCTTAAAACTAGAGTAGGATGAAACACTATACATCTTTTTGGCGATTTTTTATTGTGTTGTAAGTTTAATTCTTGTTTGGAAAGATGGCTATCTAATGCATCTATAAATTGACTAAGGGAAGTGTTTGGTTCAATATAATGACGAATCTTTTCAACGAGTTAGGGAGTGTTGAGAATTAATGCATGCATGTGCATTTTGAATAAAAAGGGGACAAAAAGATCATCTTTTGAAAATGCAATAAAGTTGGTCAATTGCTTAACTTTGCACTTGGTAAATTTTCCAAGTAGAAGACTTATTTGGCGAGGAAAATTTCCAAGTTGATTGTGAGTTCAATGGGTCATTATTTTGGCTCAAAATCCGTTGGAGAATGTCATAGATGGTCCAATGAACAATGTTACGCATGGGAGTCAACCACATTATTAGATTTTTGTTACCTTACTAAATAAATTCAGCACTATCTTAGTTTTAATTACTTGAGACTCTTAATTTTCTTTTTAGTTACAACTTAATAGGATTGTTTGATTTCCTTGAACTGATGTAACAACCTACTATAAATCGCTAAATATTATTTTATAATCATTGAAGTTGAATTCATTTGGATATGTATGTGATTTGCACCTTCCATGTTCTTTCTAGTTTCTAGCATTATAATAGAAATTTCTAACTTATATCTCAAAGATATAACCCTTAGCTCCTTGAGTGGTCCC
Organism: Ipomoea triloba; assembly: GCF_003576645.1. Taxonomy (NCBI): domain Eukaryota; kingdom Viridiplantae; phylum Streptophyta; class Magnoliopsida; order Solanales; family Convolvulaceae; genus Ipomoea; species Ipomoea triloba. Next base: position 9,252,689 of record NC_044916.1, read on the forward strand.
AATTAGCCTTATCACCTTTTAACATGGTGTGGCGGCTTTCCTACCCGTCCTCCATCAATTTCCCAAACCACACTTCAACCAAAATTCACAATAAACAACCCATACACTTCAAGAAATCAATTGAACAAAAAATTGAAAAATAGAGCATGACTTGTGTTGTGGAGTTCTTGGCGGTGAATATAATTCAATATCAACCCGTGGGATCCACATCATTTTACCTCATAAGTAACAATTAATTTATCTATAATTAGTATTACAATTTCTTTAATAAGTAACAATCAATTAATTTATTTATTCCTAATTAATACTACGTATTATATTTCTTCTCATAAAGAACTCTATAACCCACAATATTACATTTTAATTTAAAAGTATTACATTTTTTTAAAAAAAATATCACACTTTTTCTCATAAGTATTACAATTTCTCTCATTAGTAATAATTAATTTATTTCTAATTAGTATTACATTACACTTTTTTATAATTAGTATTACATTCCTAACCCGTCTCACAGAAGAGCCACCCTGACAAATTAATAAATATAATAACTCTAAATTAAAAAAATATAAAAAATAAAAATTTTAAAAAAGTTTTGTCATAATACAAGTACAATAGCATAATGTTTAAAGTCTAATAATACGGAGTAAATCTTTATGAAGAAATAGTAAAATTGTAATTTTTCAAAAAAACATTTTTCGAGTTTCCGCTTAGCTCCGAAACCCTTTTCTCTGCGTTTCTGTTTAACCATTAAAACGGCAACTGGTTCGATTACGCCACCACCAACGGCCACCTTGAATTATCATATTTATATTTTGGGCAACGTTAAGTAGAAGTGTAGTTGCCGTCTTGGAGTGGAGTTGAAGTTTGGAAGAGGAAGAATGGATGTAATCAAGTCGCAGCAAATATCGTGTCGGCCAATCGAGAAAGTGATAGTCCACCCGCTGGTGCTGCTTAGCATCGTTGATCACTACAATCGCGCGGCACGGGACACCAAAAAGCGTGTTGTTGGCGTCTTGCTTGGAACGTCGTTCAGAGGTACCGTTGATGTTACCAACAGCTATGCAGGTCAGATTTGATCTTTTTTTGTCTTTCGGATTTTTTTTTTCTTTCTTAATTGAGTTTTCTAAGTGGTTCTATGGTTATGGAAATGGCAAATTTTGCAGGTAGGAAAATTAGGCTAATATTTTCGATAGATGATTATGGTAGTAGTTATATAGAAAGAAAATGAGTACTTTTCTTTTCTATTGTGGTGGTGTGAGAAATTTCAATAATGTTGATATGTTTTGGGAATATAGGGGAAATTGAATCTTTAATTGTGGTGACCATGATTAAGCTAATGGACAACAGGACTTTAATTGTATTCTCTCATTGTTTAGCTCTATTTCTTAAGTAATTGTTGACGACATAGTATAGGTTAGACATTCAGTAATAAAGCAGCATATGTAGTTGAACCTCATGGTGGTTCTGAATGCTGATATGGATATTGAGTTTGTCAATTAACTAGCAAATGTAAATACATCAGTAGATGACAAAATTTTAACCTCTACTATGTATGCTGATACTTAGTAGCAAATAGACACTTACTTGTTGATTTTGTGCCTTATGAAGTTGGTAGCTTTTTCTTGGGGAAAATGCATATATTGTCTGTTTCTAAATGTTTTGCTCATAAATGCAGTGCCTTTCGAAGAAGATGACAAGGATGCAAGCATATGGTTTCTTGACCACAACTACCATGAGTCTATGTTTTCCATGTTCCGGAGAATTAATGGTCTTAATCATTTTTCTTCCCCCCTATAGAAAGTTTGATTTTAATCTTGTTTGCTGTGATTTTTAAGGTCTATTACGTATGTCATTGTATATAATTACTTAATTAGGCTGAATTGTAAATTTGTTTCAGCCAAGGAGCATGTTATCGGTTGGTACAGCACTGGCCCAAAATTACGCGAAAATGATTTGAACATTCATGGCCTTTTTAATGAGTAAGATCATTTACTCTTATTAATCAAAAAATTATGCCTATTGTCTTTTGTTGCACATGAGAACGCATGTTGGTTGTATTTCCAGCTTTTTGTGTGCATGGAGATCTCTATTTTTGTAGCCAAAGATGATTGAATTTTGAAATTAGTTCCTTCTCATATGAAAAATTAGTGTTTTAAAGAACAGCGCATGTTTAGCAAACTTTCAATGAATTGACTAAGAAAGTTTTAGTCATATTCCATTGGACCTTCTTTTGTTGAAGCTAGGGTCACATTTGCTTACTTTTCCAATTTCTGAAAGGCAACACTCTTTAATTGCTGCTACTGTTGCTTCATACCAAATACGAAGCTGCTGTTTGTTCACAATCTTGGAAAATAGATTAAATGCATTCTACTTCCCTTTTATTCAGCATCACTACCTTTTTACATACCCTTCTCATGTATACTTCAATGTCTTGTCTTGATTGCAGCTATGTTCCAACCCCTATCTTGGTTATCATTGATGTCCAGCCTAAAGAACTTGGCATACCAACTAAGGCATACTATGCTGTTGAGGAGGTTAAAGAGGTAAAAAATTAAGCTTTTTAATCCGTTATATTCAGATAAGAAAATAATTAGAGCAGAAAAATTCTTTCTGTTGACTTTTAGGAGTGCTATTTGTCTGCCATAACTAAGCCTCAGATTAATGGTGGAATAAACTTGCAGAATGCAACTCAAAAGAGTCAGGTCTTTGTGCATGTACCTTCAGAAATTGCTGCCCATGAAGTAGAAGAAATTGGTATTTCTTTGTATGCTTTTTGTTTGTTGGCCTTGGGAAATTGGCTGCAATTAGTGGCTTCTTTTCTCTCTCAAGTAATTTAGGTGCAGGTTTTTTTTTCATATCCTTAAAACCCTTCCCAGGCAGGCTGCCTTCCATGTCCTCTTGATCTGTGCCTTTCTTTTTGTGCTTGTTTCCTGTTTGTTTTGCTTTTTTGGCTCCATCTGCACTGAAATTTCCCCCACCTGTCAACTGCAATATTATTCTTGCATCTTAATACTTATTTTTGTATTTAAACAGGGGTAGAGCACCTACTGAGGGATGTCAAAGATACTACAATCAGTACTCTTGCAACAGAGGTTTTCTTTTCTCTCCATCAACATATGGCTTTTGTTTTGTCTGGTGGATAGTAAAGAAGTTGTAGTCTCAGCACACCCTCATTTGTAGACATTTTATTTTGAAATCCATTGGTAAGAATTAAAATGAGAACTTTCTGTCCAGGTAACTGGGAAACTCACGGCATTGAAGGGATTAGATGCTCGCCTTCAAGAGATCCGTAGTTACCTTGATCTTGTAATTGATGGGAAGCTTCCCCTCAATCACGAGATACTATACCACTTACAGGTTAGTGAGCATTTATGTTAAATTTTTGAAATGCTTATAACTTTCTACCCTTAAAACATCTCCCATAAAAGATGATAAAAGGAAGATACTTCTTGCAACGCCATATAATTGTGATTTCTACTTATTGCTATTTAATTAATAATACTAATCTATACTACTATCATAGCTTTCTCATAATATGTTGAGATTTTCAATTTTTGCTTGCAGGATATTTTCAACTTGCTTCCAAATCTCAATGTGGCTGAGTTAATTAAATCCTTTGCAGGTAAATAGGAAAGTGCCAAATATGTAATTTGGATATTATCTGGATGTCTACTATATCTTTTTATTAATCTGCAATGTTTCTTTATTCGTCTCTTGCAGTGAAAACAAATGACATGATATTGGTCTTATATTTGTCCTCACTTATTCGGAGTGTGATTGCTTTTCATAACCTGATAAATAACAAGGTACTTTACTTTTTATTCTTTCATGTTACTGTTATGTTGTCATTCTCTGTTTGCTGGAGACATTAATTTGCATACTTGCCTTTCGCTATACATCCTATAGTGACAAAATTGATCTTAATACCATAATAGAATCTCATATTTATATTACGGCCTTTTTTGTGCTGCTCTTATTGTGTCATCTACTAGGAATGATTTTTACTCTGGTGTAGCTATTGCTGATGCAACATTCTCAATTCTTATTGGGTCAACAGAAATTTACCCTCATCTTGTACTGTCTTAAAAATTGGCATCAGGATGAACATGATTTTGATTACAAGCATGCAGAAGTAACCATACAGAGATGCATTGTGTTCTGAGGCCTATGCTACCAAATACTACTATTATTTGTTTTCTTTTTTGGGGGTTTTATGGTTTTTACATTCTGATTAAAGTTTCTCATTGTTTCAGATGCTTAACAAGGAATATGAAAAGGCAGAAGACTCTAAGCCTGTTGCTTTACCTACTGCAGCTGGAAGCTAAGCACTAGCTTTGTGCTACAGAAATGTTGTTTTGCAGGAGTAGAACCAGATGAATATATCAAGTTCATAGATTTCACACACAACTTTTTTGTTCCTCTGTATTGTATTGTCCACCTTTTCAGGACATTTGAAAATTTTCTAGTGGAATATAAATTCTTGATGGATCAGTGTGTTTCTTTACATTTGAACAAAGTTTATACTATCATTTATTTGCATCTTTCTGACCTGAACAACAGGACAAGGGCTCAATAGGATGGATGTATATGGAGGACTATGCCAAATATTTTATTTAACCATTGCTATAGTGTGGATGGTCATATTTCATTTAAGCAGTCATGGAGTCTAGACTGCTACCATCAATTATTTACTGCTCATCACTTTGTATATAATGTGTTGTGTATTTCTTATTCTACACGGCTTAAAGATCGACTATCACACTTAAAGTTATCATCTTTTGCAATCCATTTGCTATGTGTTTGTAGGACATGTATCAATGTAACCAGAACGAAAGACATCCAATCGATCAGACATAAAATATATCAACAACAACAAGGATGAAGCGACCGGTCGACCGACTCGTTGTCTCGGTCGATCGATTGAGGAAGCAACGAAAACAACAAAGCAACTTCAAACTCGGTGAGAACGTGCAATCAGTCCAAAAAAAAGACTAGCAAGTCGCGTTGACGGGTGGCCGACCGACCGACCCGTGTAGTCGGTCGGACGACCAGGGAGACAACAACATCAACCGATCGGCATCTATACCAGAGATAAACAAGAAATTAAAAACAACAACAACGCAGCAACAAAGAAACATTATCAACTTGGGAGTTCGACCTGTGTGGTCGGTTGGCCAAATCAAGCAGCAGCCGCGGACCTAATGGTCGACCTGCTCGTACAGGCAAACGACGAGACCGATCACGGGTGCTCAGTCGGGCGACACTTAGAACTGGCTGATCGGTCGGGAACAGAGAGCAGTACGCGACACAAAAAAAATAGAGCAGCGAAGGCATTTGGCCTCTGATCGGCCAGCAGGCATGGTCAACCAGTCAGGGAAAGCGATCAACGCAACCTCAACAACAACAAAGAAGTCGACTGACCCGTTGTTTTGGTTGGTCCATCGGGAAACAACGGATAACAATAATGAATCACATCAGCCGTAATAACAAAGCAATAGCATCAGGATTGTACAAGCAATCGGCCAAGCCTTAAAAAAAATAAATAAATAATCGTAAGTGGGGAATTGGCGGTCGGTCGACCGAAGAAGAAGAAGAAGAAAAAAAAAAAGAAGTAAAACATCTAATATCAGGCGATCGGCCTGCCAAGTGGTATGCTTATCCAGCCGGTCGAAAGGGATTATTTAGTCTGATTATTGGGAATTTGGGATTACTAACTGACAGAGTAATTGGGCAACAGCACCCGACCCGGAATTATGGGCAGGACCCGAAGACAATGAACGGACGTCAAACAAGCCATTACACATTAAAGATGAGGAGCCACTGCAACGGCTCCTCAACGTTAATATCCACTTACTGACACATTGAAGAGACCACTTACTGCGCATTGAAGGTGAAACAGAGAGTCGTTATACTCAGGAATATAAAAGGACACTCACACTTGTAGAGGAGGCAAAAAAACACTACTGTACTGGAAATAGATTACCTATTGTACCAAAAACCATTGTTACTTGCTTATCTAATATTACTCCGGTAACATTATTACCGTCACTAACCAATTAATCAAACTTCTACCTGTTTCGCAAATATATGGTTTATTAATATTTGTTAAAATAATAATATTATTATTACTATTATCATTAATTAAACCAAGTATGGCAACAGAATGAATTGCTTTCAGCGGTGGCACCTGCATTATTGATTTAGTAAGTTCAGTGCATGATACGATAGATTATATGTTGGTGGCTGAGTGGATAACATTATGTAGTGGATAGCATTATGTAGTGGTTGATTTTAGGAACAAGTCGGTTTGTATTTGTTTTTATGATACCAAATGTTGTATAAAATCCCTAAGTCTCGAAGTGTAGGCATAATGGTTGTAGCTTTTAGGTACACGCAAATACCCGGAGTATTCCGGGGTTATCGATCCACAGGGAATGGTTGGTTGAGCACTAACTCGGATTGATTCTTGTGAAGCTAGTTCGGTCATAACATGGTTATAGCAAACAAAAGTAAATAACAAAAATAAAAGCAACAAATGAAGAGAGATAATAAGATGCAACATAGGTAAGGATATGGATCGGGTCAATGCCTATCATGAGTCAAACAAATGTAGAAAAGAAGTTTTATCCCTTGTGAATGGAGGAAATGCACTAAAGTCCTCGGTGCCACTCTCGTGATCTACCCGAATGTGCCAAACCGCAAGTTATCTACTCTCGTAGTCTACAAGCGAGGCTCGTCTTAAAGATCCTAAGCAAATCAACATGCCCAAACTCAAGTTAATCCTACAAGTTGTGAGGAGGTAGCCTAAACTAACCTCTAGATTCCAACACGCTGTCACCCGTGAAGGAACCGTTTTGGCTAACTTCTAAATTCCAACCCGCTCTCGCGGTGAAGGAACCGAAGATTAGCCGAGAAATCCCCCTATAATTTATCAAGCTCTCGCATTGTATAAATCAATAGGTGTGGCAAGAGTGTTCTAGCCATGCCCGATTCTCACCGTGACACAACAACAAACAAGCATGTAATTGGATCCATTAATCACACACTTTCAATAACAAGTCTTGCACACAACAACTCATAGAAGCTAAACTAACAATTCATAATAATTGAAGAACGAACAACAATCTAGACATAAACACAATCCATAATCCAAATATAAATAATTTAAGAACAAGCATCTTGATACAAGGTTAGCTCAAGGTAAATTAAGGAAAGAAAGGGAAGAAATTCCCCTCGATCCATCGGTTGAAGCTCATAACCTTGTATCATCCCTCTTCTTATTACAAAATAAATCCTAATCTACTCCTACACTACTAAACAAGCCTCACTTGGAGGTCTACATTTTTAAGGAGAAGAAAAGGAAAAGAGAAGAGGGGAAGGGACTAATCTAATCTGAAAATTGGATGTTGAAGAATGGAGAAATGAGGGGTATTTATAGTTGGGCAAAGGCAGGGGCAAAATTGGAATTTGGACTGCAGAATTCTCGCGCATGGTCAACGATTTTCGCCGCGGCGAGCCTAATTCTCGCCGCGGCGAAAGTCCAAAAATCCTGGCAGTGTGAAAATTGACAATAGGCGTCTGTTTCAGGACGCAGACAGACGCCTATTGTCCTCCTCCAGAATTTCTGCAGAATCTTCCACTTTCTCTTTTTGCTTTTGGCTCCATGTTTTATGCCTCTTTTTACCTTCTTTCATTTATCTTTTGCTTCCCACTCATCACATCATTCCACCAAATCATGTCTTCCACCTACTTGGTGCAATTAAATATACACATACAAAACAAGATTATAAATGCCACTACAAAATATTAATATTATGCTCAATTATTAAATCTTCATCATCTTTGGTCAAATAATAATTATTTATCACAATGAAGAAATTCAATATTATTAAGAACATAATATTAATATTTAGTGGTAGAAATGGATTTAAATATGGGGTAAAAATATGACCAAATATACTCTTATCACATAACTTGTAAGTTCACGAAGTAAACTAATAGCACGAATATAACTGGATAAATAAATTCAATCCGAAAAATATTTAGGCTAAAAGTAAACTTGGATGAACATCTTAGAAGTTTCGTGTTGTAAGTTTTGTCTTAGAAAGATCAGAAGATGACACGAGACATCAAGGAACATCGCAGGAGGAATAAGGGCCTGCAAGACATCAACTAAGTCTCAAGACATCAGTCCGGCGCGAGACATCGACTAAGCACTCGAGAGGTCAGGAACGCTCTAGAAGCCGATGAAAATTCGAGACATTGATTTGATGAATTAAATCAAGTTTGGAGAAGAAGAATATCATGGAGATAATATATTATAAGCACTAAGGAAAAGAAGGTGCTATCAGAACATGTGGATTCGATTGCATGTTCAAAAGGTCTTGAAGTGGAATCCACGTCGAATTTTCAAAACAAACGGACAAAAAGAGCATTAGACCAAGCATGGTCATTTCCCTTAAACAAGGCTTGGTGGAGAATATAAAAAAAGAATGTTTGTCAAAAGTAGAAGACTAATGGCACATTCAAGAAAGTGAGATAATGAATATCCACTACAAGACAAGATGCTCAAGTTACAAGACCACCACTCCATGAAACATGCTGAACGAATGCAAGTCCCATGATCAGCATGGGATCAAGATTTCAAACGGAATAATTTTCCCTCCAACAGAATTATTCCCCAACTCTCTATAAGAAGAACTTAAAGATTGAAGAACAGGAGGTGACAATATATGCGAATATATACGAACAAACAAGAAGGTGATCTATCTAGCTAAGAAGTGCGATCGAGAAAAGTGCTAAACTGAGAATATCATCCAAATATTCATAAGTGCGAGAAAACACATTCAGTGTTTGAGAGAGTTTCAAAGCATAACGACATACACATCCAGACGGTGATCAAGGCTTTATTCCAAAGATTTATCCGTTGATCAGATTGGAGATTGAAAATCAACCGTGATCAAACAACAACCACCTTACTTTGGAGAAAGTAAGAAGAGGCGGAGTAGCTTGGAGGCTGTCTTGTGAAAAACCCAGGAAAGGCGGAGTAACAGGAAGCGAGCGAAAAACCTGAGGCTTGAAGCTAGCTTGGTGATCAAAGCTCAAATGTTCGTCATTGTACTAAAGGGAAGTTAGTGCAATCCTTCTAGAGAGTTTTTAGAAGAAGAGTGGAAGTAGGCAATGTTGGCTTAACCACTTAAAAATCTCTCTCGCATTTACTTTCTGCTTTTATCTCTCGCTAACCCATCTAACCTCTCGCATTGCACTGCATTGTTAACTCACCTCTCGAAAAATCAAACCTCGTGCTAATTTGAAAGGTGATAACATTTCAGCTGCGTACAAAACTCTATCTTCACCTTGTGAAAAGTTGGACCTAAACATCCTAAGTCCACTGCCCACGAGAGGTCGATAAAGATTTGAAAAATCTTATACAAGTCTATTCACCCCCCCTCTAGACTTGTACCCCATCCCCTCGGGACCAACAGTTGAGTGATTAAGGGATGTGGGGTAGAAGCATAAAATAAGGAGTAGTGGATAAGTGATGTTTGATTTAGTTATGATTCTTATCATCTTTGTTTGCTATATATATATATATATATATATATATATATATATATATATATATATATATATATATATATATATATATATATATATATATATATAT
>NC_044916.1:9262374-9293754 GCF_003576645.1 Ipomoea triloba
ATATATATATATATATATATATATATATATATATATATATATATATATATATATATATATATATATATATATATATATATATATATATGTTGTATTACGGAAGTTTGTGTAAAAGAAATGTCAGAAGCAAATTGAAATAAAATTCTATTCATAACCACTCTCTTCTTCTCAATATCCATATTCATTCGTATTTCTCTCCCTTTCTCTCAATTAAATGCATAGATATATTTTAATAAATATATCTAGCATTTCGTATCATGTTAAGAACTTAAAAGGGGAGAAGGTTTGTGTGGGTAATAGCTTAAACTCTTATATTTCTGTGTTATCTTCATACACTGATACACATATATATAGGAGAGACAAAACTTCTCAAATCATGCCTAATACATGCTAGTGCTCCACTACCCTTAATACAAGGATTCTACTAATAATAGTTTATACAATAATGTTAGATATATTTAATAAATATATCTATAGCTAATTGAGAGAAAGGGAGAAATCAGATTAGAAAGAAGTTTTGGAGGAGAATGGTTTTCTTTTATTTCTTCAGTACATACTATTACATATTGAACACACAACATATTTATAGATAGGAAAAGCTAAGCAATTACTAATTCCACTAAGTGAGTGTTGCAGCCTTTAGTCTATTTAATTTAATTGTTATGATAAGCTACTAAACAATCAGTGCGGCTCCATTTGCTTTATTTAATTGATATGCAACCACACTAACATATAATAATCCATCCTCCAAACCCACTAAATCAATAATGCAGGTGCTACTGCCGAAAGCAATTCATTCTGCTGTCATACTTGGTTTAATTAATTATAATAATATTATTATTATTATAACATTGCCTCCTTTAAACCAAGTTGAATAAATTCGTCATTCCAATTTTCTTTCTTCAAATTGATAAATGTCTTTGTCTTCAATAGCTTCGCAAAGATATTAACAAATTGGCATTCACTTGCACAGTACTCAATGTTGATTTGATTTGCAGCAACCAACTCTCTGATTTTGTGATATTTGATATCAATGTGTTTGCTGCGACCATGAAAAACATGATTTTTGGAGAACGAAATGACAGACTTGTTGTCACAAAAAATTGTTGTAGGTGCTTCCTGCTTTTGTTGCAAAAATTTTAAAATTCTCCAGAGCCAAATTGCTTGAGTAGTGGGTTGTTGCTGCAATGTATTCTGCTTCTACTGTTGAAAGTGCTACAATCTGCTGCTTCTTTGAAGACCAAGAAAATATAGCAGAACCAAGATAGAAGGCATATCCTGATGTTTTTTCTTGTCTCAACATCTTCAGTCCAATCACTGTTTGTATATCCAACAAGTTTCACAGTATCACTAGTAGAGTAAAAAAATTACATCATTACTCGTACCTTTGACATATCTCAGAATTCGCTTTGCTCTAGCCTAATGTGATTCTTTTGGTTCCCCCATGAATCTGCTAAGAATTCCAACTCCAAAAGAAATATCTAGCCTTTTAGCTATCATATATCTCAAACTCCCAATTAAGCTTTTATAAACTGTGACACTCACATTCTTGCTACACTCATTTTTGAAAACCTTCAACTTTTCAGCTACTGGAGTTGAAACTGGTTTAGAGTTTTTCTATTTTGATCTTTCTCAAAATATCAGCAACATATTTCTTTTGTGAAATAAAAATTCCACAATCCATCTGAACAACTCCAAGATTAAGAAAGTAACACATGATGCCCATATCAGTCATTTCAAATCTCTTAATGAGTGTCTTCCTGAATTTTGAGATTAGTTTCAAGTTGTTTTCAGTAAAAATCAAATCATCAACATATATGTTGAAACCCTATGCCCTTTTAGGAATGGGCCCATTAGTTTAATAGTCTAATGCCTCAGACCACATTTCTGCTAATCTATCTATTTTGACCAATGTCACATAGCCTAGCATTTTGCCCATGGTTACTTTAGCTAATGGTCATCAAACACCAACTGTTGGTGTTGGTCACGCTTTTCCTATGCCATCTTTCCCTTTAGAGTCAGTTTTATATGTTCCTAATAGTCCTTTCAACCTTATCACTGTGGAATAATTAGGACTGGGTGCGGAGCACGAACGGGACAAAGGGGAGCAAGAGTGGGCATGTGGACCCAGGGTCAGCCACGTGGCCGAGGGCTGGGCCACGGGCTGACCACGCTCAGCCTCGGCTGAGCGTGGACGCTTGGTCTCGACTGAGCGAGGACGCTCGGCCTTTACAAAACCCGATTGAATAATGGGGGTATGACAAGCTAACGGATCACAAATATACCGCGGGGGTAAAATGTATATTGAATTATGCAATGCTGTAAACAATGTAATGACAAGACAAATGTGATGAAAGTAAGTGAAGATGTCCTAACAAGACAACCAGCGAGCTTTTATATCAGCCCAAGGTGTAATTGATCCGGAGAAAACGCAGGGAAACACGCCTAACGTCCGGGTCGTAACCGCCGCTGCAAGACTCGATCAGCGTGCGGACCAAAAACCCCCGCCACCGGGCCGAGGGCTGACCCCGGCCTAGTGGCGGGCTCGGCCGTGGCCGAGGGCTGACCTCGGCCACATGGCTGACCTTTGGTCCACATGCCCGCTTTTGCGCCCTTTTGCCTCGTTCGTGCTTCGCACCTGGTCCTAATTATTCCATCATCAGTCCCCCACTCTCTGAGTTGCGAGACTTCGACAACGCACGGACTATTCATAAGCTTTCGAATTAGGTTGGGTCAGAGTCCGCCTCAACTAGAGTCCTTACTACACCGGGAGCGTTATCCGCGAGTGAAATTCTATCTCCAAAATTGCTCTTATCTGTCCAGGAGTCCAATCCCTTCAAAACTCTTATACCTCCAGGCTATAAATACTCCCACACCATCCGAACACTTTTCACCATCCTATCATCTTTTTTTTTTTTTTTTGATGGCCATCCTATCATCTTTTTTACCCCAAATTTAAATATTGAATTTCCCCCTCTTTTCTCCCTATATAAACCCCTTTTACCCCCTTAATTTTTTCCTCCCCACACCACAACATTACTTCCTCTCCCCTCTCTCTACATTCCATCCGGCCAAACCACCACCGAACCACCGCCCAAGCTGACGTCGTACCACCGCCCAACGCCGCCAGCCGCCACCGAACCGCCGCCGCCACACACCGCCGACCGGCGCGGCCGAGCGTCCCTAGCCAGTGTCACCCGCTCGAGTGCGTCCACCCCTTCGCGTCTCCCTTAGAGTTTGTTAGTAGTCCTTCCCCTCTTTTCACGTTCCAAGCTTGATTCCCTTCTAGCGTCTAAGTTTCGTTTAGTTTGCATGCACTCTTCTTCGTACAACCCGTACGAGAATTTGCTCGATTCCATAGACCGCTCCGAGCTCCCCTCCTCGAGCGAGGAAGCTCTCACTTACGAAAATTTCTCCCACCCCTTCGCCGAGTTCACCGAGCCTTCCGTGAACCTTATGGACGTCGCTCCTCGTTACGTTATAGAGTCGGCGCCGTTGCTCGAGCCTTTTGACGGCGAGCTTCACACGCTGCTTGACCCCCGCGTCCTTAGTGGCACCCCGGCCCAAGCCCTGGACGACTACGATATCGCCCTTGCGCGGTCTCTTGTCGGCCCCACGGTAGAGCTCGTCATTCCCGTCCCCGGCCGAAGTATTCTGGAGCTTCCCTCCCCCCGTCACTTCGGGGTGCATCTCACCTCGCTCCAAATGGGGTTTGCCTTCCCGCTACATCCCTTCATCATCGAGTTCCTTAACCACCACCGCATAGCTTTGGGGATAGCTTTGGGGCAGTTAGTGCCCAACTCCCATAGGATCCTGTCGACCTTCCTAGTTAAATGTCATCAGACGTCCGTCCCCCCTTCTCTCAGCCTTCGGACGCTCGGCGGCGGTTCGATGGCGGCCGGCGGCGTCAGGCGGTGGTACGGCGTCGGGTTGGGCGGTGGTACGGTGGTGGTTTGGCCGAATGGAATGTAGAGAGGGGAGAGGAAGTAATGTTGTGGTGTGGGGAGGAAAAAATGAAGGGGGTAAAAGGGGTTTATATAGGGAGAAAAGAGAGGGAGATTCAATATTTAAATTTGGGGTAAAAAAGATGATAGGATGGTGAAAAGTATTAGGATGGTGTGGGAGTATTTATAGCTTGGAGGTATAAAAATTTTGAAGGGATTGAACTTCTAGACAGATAAGAACAATTTTGGAGTTAGAATTTCACTCGCGGATAACGCTCCCGGTGCAGTAAGAACTCTAGTTGGGGCGGACTCTGACCCAACCTAATTCGAAAGCTTATAAATAGTTCGTGTTTACTCTCTTTCGTTGTTGAAGTCTCGCAACTCAGAGAGTGGGGAACGGATGATGGAATAATTAGGACCGGGTGCGGAGCACGAATGGGGCAAAAGGGAGCAAGAGCGGGCATGTGGACCCAGGGTCAGCCACGTGGCCGAGGTCAACCCTCGGCCACGGGCTGACCACGCTCGGCCTCGGCTGAGTGAGGACGCTCGGCCTCGGCCGAGCTCGCCACTAGGTCGTAGTCAGCCCTCGGCCTGGTAGCGGGGGTTTTTGGTCCGCATGCTGACCGAGTCTTGCGGCAGCGGTTACGACCCGGACGTTAGGCGTGTTTCCCTGCGTTTTCTCCGGATCAATTACACCTTGGGCTGATATAAAAGCTCGCCGGTTGTCTTGTTAGGACATCTTCACTTACTTTCATCACATTTGTCTTGTCATTACATTGTTTACCTCTGTAATAGCATTACATAATTCAATATACATTTTACCCCCGCGGTATACTTGTGATCCGTTAGCTTGTCATACCCCCATTATTCAATCAGGTTTTGTAATTCGGACTACCCGGGTTATTAAAATCCATCACAAAGAATATATATATATATATATATATATATATATATATATATATATATATACACGGGGAATTGGGAACGGGGCGGGGATCGGGGACGGGGCGGGGAATACCTTCCCCGTCCCCGTCTCCGTCCCCGGCGGGGATTAGGAATTTCTCCCCATCCCCGCACCCGTTCCCCGAAATAATTCCCCGAACCCGCCCCCGTCGGGGCGGGGATCAGTTTTCCCCGTCGGGGATGGGTTGAATTGCCATCCCTAGTTGCTGCAAACCAAATCAACATTGAGTACTATGCAAGTGAATGCCAAGTTGCTGATATCTTTACGAAACCATTCAAGACAAAGACATTTCTCAAACTGAAGAAAGAAAATTGGAATGAAGAATTTATCCAATTTAGTTTAAAATAGGCAATGTTATAATAATAATAATATTATTATTATCATTAATTAAACCAAGTATGGCAGCAGAATGACTTGCTTTCGGCAGTGGCACCTGCATTATTGATTTAGTAGGTTTGGTGGATGGATTATTATATGTTAGTGTGTCTGCATATCAATTAAATAAAGCAAATGGAGCAGCACTAATTGTTTAGAAGCTTATCATAACAATTAAATAACTAAAGGCTGCAGCACTCACTTAGTGGAATTAGTAATTGCTTAGCTTTTCCTATATATAAATATGTTGTGTTCAATATGTAATAGTAGAAAACCATTTTCCTCCAAAACTTCTCTCTAATCTGATTCCTCCCTTTCTCTCAATTAGCTATAGGTATATTTTAATAAATATATCTAACATTATTAATAGTGTAGAAACTATTAGTGGTGGAATCCTTGTATTAAGGGTACTGGAGCACTAGCATGTTTAGGGTAGGATTTGAGGAGTCTTGTTTCTCTCTCCTATACATATGTGTATCAGTCTATGAAGATAACACACAGAAATATAAGAGTTTAAGCTGCTACCCACACAAACCTTCTCTCCTTTTAAGTTCTTAACATGATACCAAATGTTAGATATATTTAATAAAATATATCTATGTATTTAACTGAGAGAAAGGGAGAGAAATACGAATGAATATGGATATTGAGAAGAAGAGAGAGATTATAAATAGAATTTTATTTCAATTTGCTTCTGACATTTCTTTTACANATCTCAAACTCCCAATTAAGCTTTTATAAACTGTGACACTCACATTCTTGCTACACTCATTTTTGAAAACCTTCAACTTTTCAGCTACTGGAGTTGAAACTGGTTTAGAGTTTTTCTATTTTGATCTTTCTCAAAATATCAGCAACATATTTCTTTTGTGAAATAAAAATTCCACAATCCATCTGAACAACTCCAAGATTAAGAAAGTAACACATGATGCCCATATCAGTCATTTCAAATCTCTTAATGAGTGTCTTCCTGAATTTTGAGATTAGTTTCAAGTTGTTTTCAGTAAAAATCAAATCATCAACATATATGTTGAAACCCTATGCCCTTTTAGGAATGGGCCCATTAGTTTAATAGTCTAATGCCTCAGACCACATTTCTGCTAATCTATCTATTTTGACCAATGTCACATAGCCTAGCATTTTGCCCATGGTTACTTTAGCTAATGGTCATCAAACACCAACTGTTGGTGTTGGTCACGCTTTTCCTATGCCATCTTTCCCTTTAGAGTCAGTTTTATATGTTCCTAATAGTCCTTTCAACCTTATCACTGTGGAATAATTAGGACTGGGTGCGGAGCACGAACGGGACAAAGGGGAGCAAGAGTGGGCATGTGGACCCAGGGTCAGCCACGTGGCCGAGGGCTGGGCCACGGGCTGACCACGCTCAGCCTCGGCTGAGCGTGGACGCTTGGTCTCGACTGAGCGAGGACGCTCGGCCTTTACAAAACCCGATTGAATAATGGGGGTATGACAAGCTAACGGATCACAAATATACCGCGGGGGTAAAATGTATATTGAATTATGCAATGCTGTAAACAATGTAATGACAAGACAAATGTGATGAAAGTAAGTGAAGATGTCCTAACAAGACAACCAGCGAGCTTTTATATCAGCCCAAGGTGTAATTGATCCGGAGAAAACGCAGGGAAACACGCCTAACGTCCGGGTCGTAACCGCCGCTGCAAGACTCGATCAGCGTGCGGACCAAAAACCCCCGCCACCGGGCCGAGGGCTGACCCCGGCCTAGTGGCGGGCTCGGCCGTGGCCGAGGGCTGACCTCGGCCACATGGCTGACCTTTGGTCCACATGCCCGCTTTTGCGCCCTTTTGCCTCGTTCGTGCTTCGCACCTGGTCCTAATTATTCCATCATCAGTCCCCCACTCTCTGAGTTGCGAGACTTCGACAACGCACGGACTATTCATAAGCTTTCGAATTAGGTTGGGTCAGAGTCCGCCTCAACTAGAGTCCTTACTACACCGGGAGCGTTATCCGCGAGTGAAATTCTATCTCCAAAATTGCTCTTATCTGTCCAGGAGTCCAATCCCTTCAAAACTCTTATACCTCCAGGCTATAAATACTCCCACACCATCCGAACACTTTTCACCATCCTATCATCTTTTTTTTTTTTTTTTGATGGCCATCCTATCATCTTTTTTACCCCAAATTTAAATATTGAATTTCCCCCTCTTTTCTCCCTATATAAACCCCTTTTACCCCCTTAATTTTTTCCTCCCCACACCACAACATTACTTCCTCTCCCCTCTCTCTACATTCCATCCGGCCAAACCACCACCGAACCACCGCCCAAGCTGACGTCGTACCACCGCCCAACGCCGCCAGCCGCCACCGAACCGCCGCCGCCACACACCGCCGACCGGCGCGGCCGAGCGTCCCTAGCCAGTGTCACCCGCTCGAGTGCGTCCACCCCTTCGCGTCTCCCTTAGAGTTTGTTAGTAGTCCTTCCCCTCTTTTCACGTTCCAAGCTTGATTCCCTTCTAGCGTCTAAGTTTCGTTTAGTTTGCATGCACTCTTCTTCGTACAACCCGTACGAGAATTTGCTCGATTCCATAGACCGCTCCGAGCTCCCCTCCTCGAGCGAGGAAGCTCTCACTTACGAAAATTTCTCCCACCCCTTCGCCGAGTTCACCGAGCCTTCCGTGAACCTTATGGACGTCGCTCCTCGTTACGTTATAGAGTCGGCGCCGTTGCTCGAGCCTTTTGACGGCGAGCTTCACACGCTGCTTGACCCCCGCGTCCTTAGTGGCACCCCGGCCCAAGCCCTGGACGACTACGATATCGCCCTTGCGCGGTCTCTTGTCGGCCCCACGGTAGAGCTCGTCATTCCCGTCCCCGGCCGAAGTATTCTGGAGCTTCCCTCCCCCCGTCACTTCGGGGTGCATCTCACCTCGCTCCAAATGGGGTTTGCCTTCCCGCTACATCCCTTCATCATCGAGTTCCTTAACCACCACCGCATAGCTTTGGGGATAGCTTTGGGGCAGTTAGTGCCCAACTCCCATAGGATCCTGTCGACCTTCCTAGTTAAATGTCATCAGACGTCCGTCCCCCCTTCTCTCAGCCTTCGGACGCTCGGCGGCGGTTCGATGGCGGCCGGCGGCGTCAGGCGGTGGTACGGCGTCGGGTTGGGCGGTGGTACGGTGGTGGTTTGGCCGAATGGAATGTAGAGAGGGGAGAGGAAGTAATGTTGTGGTGTGGGGAGGAAAAAATGAAGGGGGTAAAAGGGGTTTATATAGGGAGAAAAGAGAGGGAGATTCAATATTTAAATTTGGGGTAAAAAAGATGATAGGATGGTGAAAAGTATTAGGATGGTGTGGGAGTATTTATAGCTTGGAGGTATAAAAATTTTGAAGGGATTGAACTTCTAGACAGATAAGAACAATTTTGGAGTTAGAATTTCACTCGCGGATAACGCTCCCGGTGCAGTAAGAACTCTAGTTGGGGCGGACTCTGACCCAACCTAATTCGAAAGCTTATAAATAGTTCGTGTTTACTCTCTTTCGTTGTTGAAGTCTCGCAACTCAGAGAGTGGGGAACGGATGATGGAATAATTAGGACCGGGTGCGGAGCACGAATGGGGCAAAAGGGAGCAAGAGCGGGCATGTGGACCCAGGGTCAGCCACGTGGCCGAGGTCAACCCTCGGCCACGGGCTGACCACGCTCGGCCTCGGCTGAGTGAGGACGCTCGGCCTCGGCCGAGCTCGCCACTAGGTCGTAGTCAGCCCTCGGCCTGGTAGCGGGGGTTTTTGGTCCGCATGCTGACCGAGTCTTGCGGCAGCGGTTACGACCCGGACGTTAGGCGTGTTTCCCTGCGTTTTCTCCGGATCAATTACACCTTGGGCTGATATAAAAGCTCGCCGGTTGTCTTGTTAGGACATCTTCACTTACTTTCATCACATTTGTCTTGTCATTACATTGTTTACCTCTGTAATAGCATTACATAATTCAATATACATTTTACCCCCGCGGTATACTTGTGATCCGTTAGCTTGTCATACCCCCATTATTCAATCAGGTTTTGTAATTCGGACTACCCGGGTTATTAAAATCCATCACAAAGAATATATATATATATATATATATATATATATATATATATATATATATACACGGGGAATTGGGAACGGGGCGGGGATCGGGGACGGGGCGGGGAATACCTTCCCCGTCCCCGTCTCCGTCCCCGGCGGGGATTAGGAATTTCTCCCCATCCCCGCACCCGTTCCCCGAAATAATTCCCCGAACCCGCCCCCGTCGGGGCGGGGATCAGTTTTCCCCGTCGGGGATGGGTTGAATTGCCATCCCTAGTTGCTGCAAACCAAATCAACATTGAGTACTATGCAAGTGAATGCCAAGTTGCTGATATCTTTACGAAACCATTCAAGACAAAGACATTTCTCAAACTGAAGAAAGAAAATTGGAATGAAGAATTTATCCAATTTAGTTTAAAATAGGCAATGTTATAATAATAATAATATTATTATTATCATTAATTAAACCAAGTATGGCAGCAGAATGACTTGCTTTCGGCAGTGGCACCTGCATTATTGATTTAGTAGGTTTGGTGGATGGATTATTATATGTTAGTGTGTCTGCATATCAATTAAATAAAGCAAATGGAGCAGCACTAATTGTTTAGAAGCTTATCATAACAATTAAATAACTAAAGGCTGCAGCACTCACTTAGTGGAATTAGTAATTGCTTAGCTTTTCCTATATATAAATATGTTGTGTTCAATATGTAATAGTAGAAAACCATTTTCCTCCAAAACTTCTCTCTAATCTGATTCCTCCCTTTCTCTCAATTAGCTATAGGTATATTTTAATAAATATATCTAACATTATTAATAGTGTAGAAACTATTAGTGGTGGAATCCTTGTATTAAGGGTACTGGAGCACTAGCATGTTTAGGGTAGGATTTGAGGAGTCTTGTTTCTCTCTCCTATACATATGTGTATCAGTCTATGAAGATAACACACAGAAATATAAGAGTTTAAGCTGCTACCCACACAAACCTTCTCTCCTTTTAAGTTCTTAACATGATACCAAATGTTAGATATATTTAATAAAATATATCTATGTATTTAACTGAGAGAAAGGGAGAGAAATACGAATGAATATGGATATTGAGAAGAAGAGAGAGATTATAAATAGAATTTTATTTCAATTTGCTTCTGACATTTCTTTTACACAAACTTCCGTAATACAACATATATATATATATATATATATATATATATATATATATATATAGCAACCAAAGATGATAAGAATCATAATTAAATCAAGCATTACTCATCCACTACTCCCTATTTTATGCTTCTACCCCACATCCCTTAATCACTCAACCACTACATAATGTTATCCACTCAGCCACTAACATATAATTTATCGTATCATGCACTGAACTTACTAAATCAATAATACATATGCCACCGCCGAAAGTAATTCATTCTGTTGCCATACTTGGTCTAATTAATGATAATAATAATAATAATAATATTATTATTATTATTATTATTATAACAAATATTAATAAACCATATATTTGCCAAACGGGTAAAAGTTTGATTAATTGGTTAGTAATCCCAAATTCCCAATAATCAGACTAAATAATCTCTTCCCACTTATTCGAGTTCTTAAACTATTAGTTTAGGTAATACTGTCACTTAAGCAACAAGAAAACTGCTAAGTGCAGAAGTTAAAAGTTATGTGCAGAAATCAAGACTCAAGAACAAATTTCCTTTGCTGGTAAAGTTTTTATATTTGTTTCTTTTATTTAATGGGGGGAAGTAAGGAGGAAGAAAAACTTGCCCGAAATTAAGAACACACAGTTTTTCATCCTTTGAATTGCCATTCCCTGCGGCACATGGGACAGTGTGCCTGAGAAGTCTGTGAATTCACCCACTTCAAGATACAATGGAGATGAAATGCATGATTGCAAGCACCCCAAACTGCAAGAAAACATTTAAACCACCTGAGCATACAAACTATACGATGAACATTGTCTTTCCATCCTTGTAACATAAGCATTGAAGATGATCTTTCATAAAAGACAATAATTGAGACACCACCATAAATCTTTATTATTAATCATTTAGCAGACCAAGTTCCTTACAGGTGGCAGGAGGGATATGAATTGGAAGTTTAAACCAAGAGAGTGTTGGTAAGAACCCCAAAATATAATGATTGTCAATTGTCAAAAATGACTATGAGCTTCAAATTGCATAGAAAAGCTGGAGCACTTATCTTCAGCAACTGTCTTGGAAACTTTATACACCAAAAGGATTAAGCAAATCCTTGCTAATTTAGGAATATCAGAAATGGATCACAAACATAAGTTTGTACTTTGTAGATCCAGGGGAAATTTCAAATTTGTAAGATGCAGGAGAAAAGGATATCATTATCAATCCCACAAGAAGTAGAAGTCTGACCTAGACAGTATTTTGATAAACTGATAGAAAAGTTTTAGAATTAAAGGCAATATAATGGCAGGTATAAAGTGTAACAGTTTGGAATCCTAATAGAAGTAGAAACTTAATGGTGATACAATGGCAGGTGTAAGTAGTAACTAGTTGACATCCTACTAGAAGTAGAAACAAAGCTTAACGATAATAGTGGATTTACTAAAGGCATAAAAATAAGTATTACAGTGCCACATGACCATATAATCCAAATTTGTGCAAATACAAGGCAATAATAGCAATCAGAGTCACATAGAAAAGTTAGAATTAAGGGCAAAATAATGGCAGGTATAAAGAGTAACAGTTTGGAATTCAAATAGAAGTCAAAACTTAATGGTAATACAATGGCAGATTAGCAGGTGTAAAGAGCAACAACTTGACATCCTACTAGAAGTAGAAACAAAGCTTAACGATAATGGTGGATTTACTAAAGGTATAAAAATAAGTATTCCACATGACCATATAATCCAAATGTGCACTCAAATACAAGGCAACAATAGCAGTCAGAGACTCAGAGTAGACAAAATATCCTTATGAAACAACCATATATAGATCAAAACGTTCTTTTAAGAGCATATATGCATATGATGAAGAAACTTGAAAAGTAAAGAAAAAGAATCACTTTGGACAGCTCTAAGGCTTACTTAAAGGGCAATCATCCCCAGGGAGTTTACAATCAAGACAACAACCATCAAAGGCCATCCTACAAATTCCACAAGTCTCATCCTGCGCATCCCATGTCCATGAAGCAACAGCATGCCACCTGTAGTTTTTATTGACAATTAACAAAAAAGAAGAGAGTATTAAGATCCCCCACAATCTACTTATTAGAAAGTTGAGTGGTATCAAGTTGAGACAAAGGAAGTACTCTGTTCATAGCCACCCACAGCACAAAGCAAAGGAATTGGTGAAGTGAAAACTGATTACACAGAAATTTAAGCTGGATAGCAAAAGACAGGCAATCTCAAGTATTTCTGGCATACTGAAAATTAGTCCAACCAAACACCAAACAAACAGAAAACAATAAGAAGAATTAAAATGAAACAAAGTTTATATGCATGTCCAAATCAAACTTCACTAGTGGTGAAGTGAGAAACTAAAAATAAAAAGGTCAGTACTTCATGAGTTCAAGAAATTCACACAGAACAATGATGCATATCAAATGGCTCCCAAAGCCTTACCTTAAAAAAATTATAAAATGCCAAATTGATTTGAGTTTCAAGAATTAAGGAATTATTTTTATTTTTCTAATATTACATTTTGCATCAATATAACTCCAGTAGATCATAAATAACATCCAAATTATTCAAAAAACATAATGACAAAGAAGGATACGTATAATCTTGACTTTCATAGTCTCTTCCCTGCAAGATCAGAATTACAGTCACAATTACACCTATATTCACACACACAACACACTTGGGACTTATTGTGAATTCAACTCAAAATCAGGCAAAACCCCTAATGAGAAAGAAATGTAATTGAGGAAATTACCTTTTGCAATGTAGATAAATGGGTGTAAAGAATTTGAATTCCCGAAGAGTGAAACTTGAGTATGAACAATTGTGAATTAGGAAATTTTTTTTAATGATGAGAAAAGTTTTAAAATGGTGGAGACTGGAATAGTGATTTTTTTCCTTTATTACGGAGTTTTTTTTCTTTTTCTTTTTCCTTTTCTTCCTCTTATGTTTAGGGTTCAGTTCTGAGGGTGTGCATAGGAATCGCCAACGGGGCGGGGCAAGAGCAGGGGCACATCCCTGTGCTGACCCCACTTCACTCCCCCTCACCTTCCCCTTCCCCATCCCCGCCAGGGATTACGAAATCCCTTCTCTAATCTGAAGCTTAACTTTATAAAGGATAAAAGCCTATCTTAAGACAGCTAATGGCCATCTACTCTCCATTCTGCATTTTCGTACTTACTAACAACCCTCCACTGACAGCGGAAATCTCATCGTGAAGAAGGGTATATGTTTAAGAAAGAAAAGTGTGATAAGAACAAATATTCCGGAAAAGCAACCCATCCCTTCCTAGATTTGATGGTCATTAATTGTAACTCAGGCTCTTTTCTGAAAGGTTATTCCTTTTCAGAAAGGATTAACTCAATGTGGCAAGGGGAAGACAATAAGGCATACCTGGGATGGCGTTTGATAGTCTGCTACTCAGCTACACTATGGCATGGGCTGCAGCATGGCACACATAATATTGAATTTCAATAATATACACTTAACAATCAAATCAATTTAGTAAGAACTTTATATATTTTAAGTAGAGAACCAAATGGGAGAGGACCTTTTTCAGAGTAACTGAAGGTTCTAGCTCAATAAGAAATAAGAACACCAGGACCACAAACAAGACACTTTGTGTCCTCAAACTCAGTCACTTTGGTGTGAAGACCTTCGACTCCACTATACCTTGAACACATAAATTGAAACACATTAGTCAACAGCCCTTTTGCAATAAGAGAAAAAGAAACCCGTATAAATGAAACCAAAACAAAAATAGCAACATTGCATTTCTGCAAGTACTTTGAATATCAAGAATCAGCATAGCACCACGACATTATTGTTTAATCATGTATGAGAATTGATAATATATGCATGCGATAGCTTCTTACATTCTTTACCTTCAATTCTAAAGCATAATGAAGCACAGACCAAATAGGATATGCAATATATACTACAGGTAATATTCATATGGAACAGAATAAAAATTAAGATTTCATCCAGATTAGAAAAAATTATTTTCCTTATATTTTCCACAACGACTCAGAAACAGCATTTACAAGTACATTCCAGTGTTCAACCTTCTTCCGGAGACCGGAGTTTGAGTTATGGCCTTGAAAGGCATGATTTTCCAGCCTTCAAGGCTGGAATTCTGGAAATGGAAAAAGCAAATTAACCTATAAAGCAAGGGAAATAGGGAATCAAGGATTCAAGGCTAGAAATTGAGCTAGCCTTGAATCAAGGCTTCAACTCCTTCAAGCTAGAAATCAATATTCAACCTATACAAGCTAGAAATCAAGGAGAGAAGCTGTGAGTAGACTGAGTACCTTCGTCGAGCTGCGGAAGGCGGAGCAGGGCAGCAGGCGCGGATGGAGAAGTGTCTTGTTAAAAGCTTAAAAAGCTTTTCAAAAAAAAAAAAAAAAAAAAAAAAAAAAAAAAAAAAAAAAGATCATGATTGAAGGTTATAGTGTGGATTCGAATTCCACTGAAAACAAAAATGCACAAGGATTATAGAAAGTAAGATTAGGATAAGCTTAAGAATTAAGATTTAAGTTTTAAAAAAAAAAATTAAAAACACACTGGTTACTTCAATTTTTTATTTTTTATTCTCTAATTTTTCATTTTCACTTTTTCTATTATTTAATTTTTATTTAAAAACTTGTTTATTAATACTATTTTTTTTTAATTTATTTTTTTTAAGATTAATGTTTAAAAAATTTGTGTTGTCCTATTTCAAGTGATTTTTAAAATCTTATATTTAAAATATTTTTGAATATTTTTAATTTAAATGGAATAAATATAATTTTTACTTTTGAATCTAATATATGCAAGATTTTAACAATTGATAGTCAAACCAAATTTATATGTGAATATAACATGATTAAAATATATCTAAACAAGTAACCTATTAAGTTCACTCAAAACTTAGTTTAAATAATATGAATATTATATTTATCTAATATTTAAAATATTTTTGAATATATCCGTTTAAATGAAACATATATATAATTTTTATTTTAAAGTTCAATATATTTTAAATTTTAATATTCGATATACCGACCAAACTAATGTTAGAATATAACATAACCAAAAATATCCAAACCAATAATCTATTAACTTCAACTAAAATCTAAAAATTAGTTTAGATTCCAAGTTTAAATTATGATAATATGAATAATGTCAAACTTTTCAACATAAAATGAATAATTTCAAAAACTGTAAATTTACTAAATATAATAAGAGTCAATGTTATTAAGGTTATAATAATGTAAATAAAAGTTATGTTGGTGTAATGATAATTTTTACATTTATTTAGTCTTTATGCAATGATAAGACATTTTCAAAGTTACCATCTCTCACTTTTTACTTTTTTATTTATGTAGAGACTTTAGTAATGAAATATTTCGTTAATTATTTATTATTTTTAACTTATTCATTGCAAAATATTTTTTTAACCTTTGTATAATAACAACGATGATGATGGACATTTTCTTTAAATTATTATTATAGCAATTAAATTAGTGTAAACAAAGTAAAATTCGTGTCTACGTTTTTTTCTATTCTTCTTTCAACTCCTATCTTTTTTTTTTATAAGAATTAAAATATAATAATATTTATTTAATTTAATTTGTTTCTTTCAACTATATATAAAGTGAAATCTATTATTTTTTGAATCTTCATCTCAAAAATAAAATAACATTTGAGTGAGTTAGAAATTAAATGTATAATCTTTTAATCTAAAATCACATACTGATATCATTCCTCCATAAGATCTTGTGTTAGTATTTTTTTTTTTTTAAGGAGCACCCTTTAAAGCTTGATCCTTTAATTCTGCCACGTTCATCATGACGCACAAAAATTATATTTGCACTAATAACATTACTTAATGATTGATACACACACTACCATGAATCTGTTAGAAGAAAATACAGCAAAACATATGTCACAAATATCTGTATATTCAATTGAATATTTTGCAATAAATTCATTCCATATATAAAAAATCTCATCAACGAGCCTCTCCAAATACGTCTAAATACAAAATCTTTCACATTAATTACATGACATCTCCACCCTCATATATATACCAATTCCCATTCCTAGTAACAACAACCCCACATATTAATTCCCAAATTCCCAAAATGACTAGGAAGAAAATCAAGCTTGCCTTCATCGCAAATGACTCGTCAAGAAAGGCAACGTTCAAGAAAAGGAAGAAGGGGCTGATGAAGAAGGTGAGCGAGCTAAGCACGTTGTGCGGGGTCGAGGCGTGCGCGATAATCTACAGCTCGTACGACCCCAAGCCCGAGGTGTGGCCGAGCACGGCCGGGGCACAACAGGTGGTGGCGCAGTTTAAGCGGATGCCGGAGATGGAGCAGAGCAAGAAGATGGTGAACCAAGAGAGCTTTATTAGGCAGAGGATAGCCAAGGCGAGCGAGCAGTTGAAGAGGTAGGTGAAGGAGAATAGGGAGAAGGAGATGACGGAGGTGATGTTCCAATGCTTGACGGGGAAGGTACTTTTGCTTAGAAGCTTACATGCTATCAATATAACCGGATATTCAGTTAAAAATAAACTGAATATCTTAAGTTACTTAACTGACTGAATCACTAACAGGGCGTTTGGTTGGGATGAGGGGATTAGGGAGGAAAGGAATTGTAATTGGGTGGAATTGCAATTCAATGAATAAAGTAGGAATTGCAATTACAGTGTTTGGTATACAGGAATAGGAGTACATGAAATTGATAAGAAACGACAAAATGACTAAAATGCCCTTGTGTTGTAGTAGATGTTGTAGTTATAATAGTAGTAGAGTAATAATAATAATAATAATAATAATAATAATAATAATAATTCTTTAAAGAATAATAATAATAATAATTCTTTAAATACTAATAATAATAATAATAATAATTTTTTCAAAATAATAATACGTAGTAATTCTTTAAAGAATAATAATAATAATTCTTTCAAATTTATTTTAAAAAAAAACAAATGGTATGTGAGAAGGGGCAAAATTATCTTTACACCAACAAAATTGCCCTCCTCTCCATTGAATTGCAATTCATGGAGGTACCCCATGAATTGCAATTAATCATTTGGAGGAAATTGCAATTATGCGGAATTGCAATTTCCTCCAACCAAACAATGTAGTTTGAAATTCATTGAATTGCAATTTAATAAATTCCAATTCCTCCCAAACTACACCCAACCAAACACCCCTTAATTGGCTTAATTATTTACTTGCATCATAGTCACTTAATAATACAATATATTATATTATATTACAGCTATCGGTTCAAGGCTTAAACTTGGGGGACGTGAATGATCTTGGGTGGGTTTTGGAGCAGAACTTGAAGGAGATATATAAGGGTATTGAGAATATCAAAAAGACTACTCACCAGGCTGCTGCTGCGGCGTCGTCCATGCAGAAACCACAGTGGTTCCCGGAGGGGAAGATGAGCAATAATAACGGCGATGAGGCGGCGCAGATGGGATATGGGAATGCGGGGGAGGAGATGATGATGATGATGATGCCATTCAATGATAACCAGAACACCATGTGGGGTGCCGCTGGCAGCTTCTTTCCCTAGAAATTAAAGGAGCCCATTTTCACACCTGCGTTATTTGAATTATGGTTACAGGAGAAACAATGCCATTATATTAAAACTATTGTTCATTTCACTCATAATGGGTAAGCAAGAATGATGGTTGGTTTTTATTTAAGGTTAATTTGGGTTTTAAGTCATTAATTATTTATTAGTCCAAAGATACCGGCCCAAGAAATGGCGGCCCAAATAATAAATAAATAAATAATAGGGGGTTAGAGAATAAATACAATAAATAAGGAATTTAGGGGCTAATAAATAAATAAAGAATAAAACCCAACTATGTTACCACTAACACTTGAACTCAAGCACACTAGCTAGAGGAAGGAAAACCTAACCACTGAGCTAAGGAGTTGATCATGATCTAAGAGAAGATCTGCTTGGACCAGACCCCCGCTTTAATATTGTTGATGGGCTCCCTAGCACCCTCCACGTGTACGGTATCAAGACGGCGCCAAGCCCCACCAAACACGCGTCCCACGTCTTCCCGTCACGACAGCTCCCGCCATCCACGTACCCAGAGTCGTCGGGAAAACCCTGAGGAAGAGGGTGTGAAGGACACTAGTGCGCCATGCACGCGGGCATGACGCACACTTGGGCATCCAGGATGGCGGTGCGCCATGCCGCCCACCCCCACGCGAGAGGAGTGGTTGTTGCGCCTGGTAGCAGCACGATCAGCTGCCACTAGGCGCGTCTAGGCGCACCAGTCGAACGTCGTAGGTTGCGACCGGCACACCGTGGCCCCGAACGACGATCACCCCCCACGGCGCCCCCTTCGATGCGATGGTGGTTGATGCAGCCCCTGCCCTCATTGCTCCTTGCATGCACTGATCATCCTCCTGGCTTGCACCACTCCATCTAGGCCTACCTTCTGTCACTATTGCTTATTGGGCTTGGCCCCAACCAAAAAAATTGAGCCTGTAACTTAACATATTTGTCATGCATGCATATAGACACAATCATTATTGTGTGGACCATGGCCCACACAGCTGTGTGGACCATACTATCAAATAATGCACATTCAATATAAAAATATTGTATATTCAGTATAAAAATAATGTACTTTATATTCAGGGTATGTACATTATTTGTGTACTGAATGTACATTATTTTGTATAATGTATACTCAGTACAAAAATAATGTACATTCAGAACAAAAATAATGTACATTTAGTACATTAAAAATTGTGAAAATGGCATCTTTAGTCCCTGAGTTATAGGGGTAGTGTAGACTCAGTCCCTAAGTTATGGCTGTATGCGAGTTTAGTCCCTCAGTTATTCACAAAGTGGCTAGTTTAGTCCCTGGACATTAAATTTGACGAAAAAATTAAAAAATATTCAAAATTTGAGGGGTAAACTAGGAAATTCACATTTTATTATTCTTCTTATATCAAAACCACTTTTACAACATTATTTTTCACTTCTTAGCCTAATTATTTTCAAGATTTTTCATTTTTAAAAGCATTTTAATAACTTTCAAATGACTTGTTAGGAACCTGACTCTCGTATAACACACTTAAAACTTAGCACAAATAAAGAAATGCATGATCATTGTATTTAGGTGTATGAAACACACTATCCTAACAAGTTTTTATTTTTTTACTAAGCAACAAATGTAATACAATTAAAACTTTTGAGATTTTTTTACACACTATCATATCTCAAAAGTTTAATTTTATTACATTTGTTGCTTATTAAAAAAATAAAAACTTGTTAGGACAGTGTGTTTCATACACCTAAATACAATGATCATGCATTTCTTTATTTGTGCTAAGTTTTAAGTGTGTTATACGAGAGTCAGGTTCCTAACAAGTCATTTGAAAGTTATTAAAATGTTTTTAAAAATGAAAAATATTGAAAATAATTAGGCTAAAAAGTGAAAAAATAATGTTGTAAAAGTGGTTTTGATATAAGAAGAATAATAAAATGTGAATTTCCTATTTTACCCCTCAAATTTTGAATATTTTTTAATTTTTTCGTCTAATTTAATGTTCAGGGACTAAACTCGCCACTTTGTGAATAACTGAGGGACTAAACTCACATACAGCCATAACTTAGGGACTGAGTCTACACTACCCCTATAACTTAGGGACTAAAGATGTCATTTTCCCTTAAAAATTTACATTTTGTTATGGTCCACACATCACTGTGTGAATTTGCCATATAGACATGCATAAAGCTACATATGTGTATTTGAATAGCATACTTGATGTTGATGGTGCTTCATCTTAAAAGATAAATTATACGGAGTAATGATTAGTCTTTGAGTTAATTAGTAATATCAAAACAAACAAACAAACAAACAAAAAAAAAAAAAAAAAAGACATTTGAAACAAATAAAATTATCAAAGAAAATTCATAACGTTTGGTCCAATATGAAACAAATTAAAATACACGCACACACATCTTGACATGCCACTTACTAGTTTAAGTTTGTTTGGGACAAAATCACAAAGGATGACAATTTCTTTACTACTATGCAACGAAAACTAATTATTATTATTTTCTTTAAATTATTTTTACTGCTGATCTTCATCACTTCTTGGGGAATTGATCAACGGTGATGATTGAATGGCCAGATAACTCCAATTCTTCCAAGTTATCTTCTTTGGTTTTCACCTCATCTATTGCCTCTTCTTCATCCACATCCACAACCCCAATAACTTGTCGTAGCTCTTGCTGCTTTCCCCATAGAACTCCATATAGTCCCACAACAATCAACACTGACCCAACAATCCTGTATCATTCCAACAATTTAATGTAACAACTTATTACTCCAAAACGCTAAAAATTTAAAAAACTGTTCAAAGCAATTTTTTCGATCATCAGCTATAGGCTAATTTACCAAATATTTTTCTGCAATTAGCTATTACTATTAACTAGTCAAACTCACTAACCAAATCAGCTAACAACTATTTACTAATATATAATTAATTAATTAACTTACGTGCCAACATATATTTTGTCTCGAAGTAAACCCCAACTGAGAACAGCTACAATCACAAGCAGCAAAGGGTTGAAAACAGAAACATATAAAGGTCCTTTTTTATCTATGCACCATGACATTAGGCAATATGCTATTGCAGTGCCCATAATTCCCTGCATTAAAAAAAAATTCATTAATCAATTTACTTATAAACTTAACATCA
Organism: Ipomoea triloba; assembly: GCF_003576645.1. NCBI lineage: Eukaryota > Viridiplantae > Streptophyta > Magnoliopsida > Solanales > Convolvulaceae > Ipomoea > Ipomoea triloba. The sequence goes on from NC_044916.1 coordinate 9,283,613, forward strand.
AAATTAGAATTTTTGATTTCAAATTAAAACCGAACTAAGGGACACGTGAAGAATGTGTGAAATGCGATATATATATAATTATACCTAATGCGTTATAAAGAAAGAAACATAAATGTTAACATCAATAGCAAATACTTGAATACAAATTAAAGCCCAATAAAGTCTTTTACACGAACAAAATAGAACAATTAAACCTTAATATTACATATTTGACAACTTAATGTTGATATGATACTGACTACTACGCTAAAATGTCGTGTGTTGAAACATACATGGATCCTAAGAGGTATAACTTTTTATTTTACTTTTAATTTTGAATTTTTTAAAATATTAAAAAATAAAAATTAAACAGCCATCGTCCATCATTGTTTATCCGCCAATGGACAAGACAATCATGGTAGTCCAAATGAAACAAAGGCAACCTCATTACCTTTGTCGGCCTAGATATAGACCTCTTTGAGGTTCAGATCTAGACAATCATGGTTGTCTTGTTTATGAGAAGTATAAATATAGCCATAATCATTCACAATTGTTAGTGTTTTTCTTTTTAAGTTAGAAATTTAAAAATAAAATAACATAAAAATTTTTACACGTAGGGCCCATGTAAGCATCAAGACACCAAGTGTTAGTCTAATCAGCTCACATCATTGACAACACGTTGAATAGGTAATATAGAGTCTAATTGCATTATTTTGTTGATTTAATTGAAACTTTTATCAATTAAGAGACGTATCGGAAATTGGAATCAAATAAGAGCATTAAATTAATCAAATTTAAAGGAAATTAATAAGCATGCATTTCTTAATAATTAAATTGAAATATGAAGATGTTGCTTATGTAAAAAGAAAACATACCGCATAAACCGTAGAGGTAGCCCTGATCCCTTGCCTCAAAGACCAATCACTTGGTTTGTGGTCAAAGCAAACAGCGAAAACAACACACTGAATGCTAGACATCAAACACATTAAGGCCGTGCTTGAGTATGGAGCTGGGTACTTCTCACTCACTCTTGTCTAAAAAAAAATGAAAAATGAATAAAATTGTTATTCAGAAGAATTGGATAATTTATTTTGTTATTCACATTAATGTTGTATTTATTTTGCTAATTACTTATTCAGTTATGTATCTATAATTTCATATAAGTTATAATATATATAACAGTGTTTTTGTTGTTTCAACGTAACTATTTGAGTCGTAGTGCATATATAATCTGCAAATATTACATTAGAGATTATTATATTAGAAACAATGTACTATTGTGTGGACATTAATCTTCTAGTATAGGTATGTGATATCGTACTCAATTAATTTCCCTAAACATTTGGTGTAAGATATATGGATTTTGTTGATTCCCAGAAAATTAAAGAACATTATAAGTTTATAACTAGGCAAAAATTATATGTAATAACTAATAACACAAAAGAAAATATTAATTTTCATTAAATAATTAGGTCTTCATTTTACATAAAAATATGAAATATGTTGAGTTTAAAAATTGTATTTTTAAACATACAAAATAAACTAATAAAATATTTAGATTGATAATGAGGTGTAGGCCGCAAATTACATTGTGGACCATGCATGGTTCACATTGTAAGTTGCAACGTAGATTCATTTTTAGTATATTAAATGTTCATTTTTAATGTATTGAATATTCATTGTAAATAATACATCAAATACTCCGTAATAAATTTTCAGTATACAAAAAAGAATGCTTCTAAAAATGAACATTCACTATATTAAAAATAAACCTGGTATATTTTGTAAGGTGGGCATTTGGGTTGATGATATAATGATTGGAGATGTGATGTGTAGGGTAGGCAAGATGAGACAAACCTGGATAATTGACCAAATTGCCCAAGAAACGGCGCTAACGATGATGAGGAAAGGTCCGAGGATGAAGTTGGGTTGAGTGTTGGTAGAGCCATTATTATTATTAATTTTGTTTTGGGATGAGAGATGGTCTGCATATTTCCAGTGAATGCTAGATTCGCCTATGCCAATATTATGGCCGTGGTAGAACGACAGTAACATAGCACCACCCACACACAGTATGGTTCCCACCACCTTCGCTTTCCCGGCCGCACTCCGTATCATTAACTTTTCAATCCTGTCACATTTTTTTTTAAATAACGGAGCATTTGATTGGAAGAAAGGAATTAAGAGAAAAAATAATTGTAATTCAGAGGGAAAAAACAGTATGAATTCAAATTACATTATTTGGTAAAATTATTAAGAATGAGAAGGAAAAAATTGATATAATTACTAAAATGTCCTTGTATAATAATAATAATCAAGGGCAAATATGTTATTTAATTATCTTCTTTTTCTTTTTCTTTGTATCGCTGAATTGCAATTCATGTGAAGGCTACGGATTGCAATTCCCTCAATTGCAATTCATTGAATTGAGGGAATTGCAATTCGTTCCAACTAAACAATGTAGTTTCTCCTTCCATGGAATTACATATTAGCATTGAATTTCAATTCATGTGTGCCAACCAAACACCCCATTAAGAGCTTGTTCAGTGTTGGGAAATTACACTTTTCATCTTATAGTGTAATCTCGTCTCTAAGCTATAACTAACATTGCAAATTTCGTCTATACTGTTTTGTTAGAAAAAAAAAAGACGAAAGTTACAAGGTCATTTATAGCTTAGGGACGATTAATGAGCACAACCAACAAGTAATAACGAATCTTACAATTATCTTATAACTTAGGAACAAAAAGTGTACTTTTTCATAATTAATAACATAATATATACCCGAAAGGGACTGCCATGAGGTAAGTGACTGCTGGAATTAAGTTGGTTAATGCACATGCAATGGTTGGTGTGGAATTCTTGAGCCCTACAAAGTATGTGATCTGATTGAGGCTAATCCTGAATCCAAAAATAACAACATAATTAATATTAGTAATGATAATGATAATGATTGCGCATATATGCAGCTAACAAAAAAAATCTTTTCTTTTTTTTTTTTCTAAAAAAAAAATTATTTTGCGAAAGAGTGGAAAGTGTGCGTATTGGTAAATTACATACCCAAATATGGAACAAAGGAATATATTGAAAAGGATAGAGAGTGTCATCTGTGGCCGTATCCTCCTGTAATTATCAAAATAACACAATCATTTAATAAGCAATCCAATCATTTGCTAACACAATGATTTAATAAGCAATCCAATCATTTGCTAAAACATTGAGCATTTTTTTATTGGATGATATGTCTAAAAATATGAATAAATAGTACTCTCCAAAAAATGTAAGTCTATATATAAAATATAAAGTATCAATCATTTATTAAAAAATTTAATGTTATTTAACCTTGGAGCGGTTCCCCATTTTTTTATTCGATGATATGTCTAAAAATCTAATGTTATTTATTAAAAAAAAAAAACCTCTAGTTTTCGGCGGGAACCAGTGTATCCAATATCGACGTTTGTTGGGTGTAAAGAAGCAGGTAAGGTTGTGATTGGTCTGTTGAAAATGACTTCGGCCAAATTTTAGCGAAAGTCATTTTCCTCCAAAACAACCATATTTTCCTAAGTCAACGAAAAATCAAGTCAATGATTTTCGTTGACTTGATTTTCGAAGCACATCCAAACACTTAAAACACAGAAACTGATTTTCTTTTCGGGGTTTCCAAACACACCCTTAAAATGTAGTATCTTGGCACACGAAAATCACATTATATATAATATAATATAATGTATATGCAATGTAAGTGTGGAGCAATGTAACTGCCTGAAATCAAGCCCAAACTAAAATTAAGAATGAATGTCTTCAATTTGACGCTATAAATGATGCATGACAGCAAAAAAAAACAAAAAAAAAACATTATATTAGAAGCATCATGCAAATTATGTATGCTTTTTTCCAATAAATAGGCACTACATATTACATTTCTGATCCTTTCCTACTTTAGGTGTTTTAATTATAGACTCAAGGTGTTTAATGTTTAGAATTATATTATATTTTTACTCGAATTTTTAGTATATATTCCATTTCTTACTAAAATTATTGGCACTTCTTACTACTATATTTCAATACAACTCTAAGATAAGCCGTGTTTATATATAAATATACTCAAGCGAATAAAACTAAATGTGTATTTGAGATTCAATCATCAATAAAATATATATTAGATTAAAAAAAAAAAAGTTAACTAGCTAGTGATTAATCTTTATCTCGTGCTTCATAGATGAGCCATGAAATTAGTTTAACAAAGTAAATTTTCATAGATCGCGTCTTTTCCTCTATGAAAAGTATACTATTACAGTATTACGAATAACTAAGCATCAATATCCTAATACAACGGATAAACATGCTAAGAATTAATAAGAACCTACAAATAAGTCACTACAAGAAAACACTGAAATACTTATGAATTTACTATAATTTAAATATATATGGATTTCAATTTATTGATTTGCCTACCTACTAAATTTGATTTTTCTTGTAGTAAGTAAATGATTAACAATTATTATCCTAGCTAGCTAATAATAACAAATTGAGTAAAATTTGAAAGTAGAAAAATACAGCCCTAACTTAAAAGACCTTACCAAGCTAAGCAGCCTAGAGGCATTGAATTTTGATATGCGTACCCAATTTAGTTGCTAGTTTGTTTGTTTGTTTAATTTGTTGTGGTATGAAATGAGGTGTGTTGGTTTAATTTCTTTGTGTTGACGCATTGAGAAATTATTTTCCGGGAAAAGGTGACGAAAAAGGAAACATATATGGAGTTGAAAGCAGCGTAACGTGAAAGAGACATGCATTTGTGAATGTCGTACGTTAGCAGAGTTTCAACGTGTAACTACACATATAAAGCAATGCATTAAAGACCGTCACTATAAGTCAAGGCGCTGCCACGATTTGAAGCCGTTCCTCGTTTGCGTGGCCCTACTTATTCTGCGCTCATTTAATTACAATAATATATTTTCTTGATTATACACAAAACCATATATATATTCAAAAATGATATAAAAACCTTCTAGTTATTTATTTGGCATCCCATAAAATAGATATATATTTTGAATATGCCCCACTGGGGTTTGAACATGTGCCCTCCCATTTGAAAGAGTCACAAACATATCACTTGAACACAAAAAAAAAAAATATTGATTTATATATGGTATATAATTTTTATTACATTTTTAACCGTATAATGTTGGTAGTATATAGTTTCTTTTTCATAATTAATAAATTTATTTTATGATGTTTCCTTTCTTATATTAATATTTTAACAAGTATCTCAAGTTGTAAGTTAACTTAGTATATTATGTTTGAAGTTGGAATGAGTTATTTATTCCACTATCATAAGTTCAATTCTTGTTAGCTAGTGACACATTTTAAATATTTTTTTTATGTTAGCATATTATTAATACGTGAATTGGTAGTCATATCATCGTCATGCTATCTAATTACATACTTGCTCTCAAAAAAAAAATTACATACTTAATAATTTAAGTAATGTGGTTAATAATTTTACTTAATTATTTTATTTTTAATAGTGCATTGATTAAAGAATTGACCAATTTTAAAGTATATGAACCAAATTAAACATTTTACACTAATATAGAGAATTATGAAGTACTTAAACCTAAAAGAAACTATAAAATGGCTAAAATACTAATTTATTTTTTATGATGGAGCTACTAAAAGTATTTAGTAATAAGGAACCATTCTTACTATATATATACTCTATAAATTAAATCTTGTAAAATTTTACAATAAGATAGATTTCCTTTGTGGTTGATATTGAGAATTGTTTATGGTCTCCATTCCATTTCTATGATGTCTTTTTTTTTCACCTACTTTTTTAATTCTCAGAAATAGAAGAACGAAGACAATATGTTCATATCAATATAATGGATTAATGAAAAAAAGAAGTAAAAAAAAAAACTGCATTATTGTTATTGTTATTGTTATTGTTATTATTATTATTATTATTATTATTATTATTATTATTATTATTATGGGTGTACTCATGGTTTCATCGTCGAGCATGGTGACTAATCTCATTGCTGAATTGTAGGCACCCCTAAAGAGTGGAACAATTGACCTGCAGATTTAAGATGGCTCATATTCAAACTTATTATTATTATTATTATTATTATTATTGTTGTTGTTGTTGATATTATTATTATTATTATTATTATTATTATTATTATTATTATTATTTTTATTTTTATTATGGAGAATAAACAATAATGGAATTTCCTATGTTTAATTTTATATTTTGATATGTTAAAAAAAGACGACAATCATTGGCTATATGACATTTATGTGTGTATTACCAAAAACGTTTGTTTAAAATGTATTAAAGAAAAGGTGTTGTACCAGTAAAAAAGGGAAATGAAAATGACAGAATCACCATAAAAAAAGCATGACATATTACCACGAAACATATGAACATGCAACTAACCGTAGCTAAGCTAAGCTAGCACGGTTCATACAGGCAGCTTCAATTCATGGAATATACGAATCGAAAAAAAAAAAAAGAGTTGATGAATGACCGGCCGGCAAATACAGACATATATATTACCTCTCGTAGAAATATGCAATCGGAGCAATGGCAATGGAGGCGAAAAGTTGACGATAAGCGACGTGGACGAAAGGGTTCATGCCGGAATCCATGGCCACCTTGGATATGATGTTCATCACCGCATATCCAAATTGCACAAATATCATCATCATAAGAGCCAACAAATCTGCACCCATTTCTTCTTTCCGATCCTTTGCTTCTTTCTCCAATAGTTATCAATAGCTATGCCTTGCTACTTGCTAGCTAGAGATCGAGAGATGGAGAAAGAAGACTAGGATGGGTAAAGAAGTAAGGAGATACTTAAATATATAGCTAGCTTGCTTGGAGGAATATATGATGAATAAGGTTGGGTTGGGTTTAAATAGAGCCAACATCAAGGAAAGGATGACAAATTTGGTTTTATTGCCCCTTAAGTATCCCCAATTTTCATATATAGAAAGGACATTTTGGTCAAAACATAACAAATTAACTCGTCCTCAAGGTCAGCATGAACTCGTGACATTTTAATACCATCCACTTGGTAATATTTTTTGGCTGGACTGTCATAGTGCAATTAAATTTAATATTATTATGGTACCGGTGTTGTTTTATTTTTTTAATTTTATTATTTTTTCTACAACTAAAAAAAGAAAATTTATAACAATAAAGAGAAATTTTAACTCATTTCAATACTTTCTTACAGATATTCTTCAAGTGTATATAATTGACTTAGTAAGTTCAAAATGAAATTTTGTTTCGTTTTAACTAAAATTAAAATACTAATATAAAACTGCATATATATTTATTATTTATATATATATTATACTTAACAAATGTGACATTTCCCTGAAAACATGCATGTATGTATGCCTAAGATCAAATCGGTGAGGTAGTCTACATATTATGCGATGAAGAATAATTTTAAATGACAGCTGATAATTAATAATTTGGCACTATTTGATGATGAAAATATTGATTTCAAATATTAATTTATTGTCACTTTCTTTGTTAGATTAATTAGCTATTTGCTTTTACGTACTGTTAGTTTCATCCCAACACATGATACATTTATATATCGACTGCTCTAGTGCTTTAATAAATGAATATATAATCATTATTAGTTATTAGTTTATTCATAATAATAATCAAGTGCTGAGATAAATAAATACAAATAAATTTTTGCAATAAAATATGATTATAATTTATAAATGAACTATTCTTAGCAAATATGAATACAACACTTTACAAATGTGAGATTAATCTTTCCCTTAAATATGTATATTTTCACCTATATATCCTCTAAAATTATGGCACTTTAATCACAATGTGATGATTAGAGTTCAAATTCGTTAAAGAGTAACACACACAAACACACACACATAGAGTTTCGTTTAGGTGAGAGTACTTCTTAACGTGAGAACTTCCGAACTTCTTAATGTACGGTAAGTTCTTCATGAATGCACAATAACTACTCCACCTTCGTGCCTATTACATAAATGCACCAAAACTATGAATGTACAGAAATTACTATACGAATGCACAGTGTATTCATGTAGCAGTCGTGCATTACCGAAGAAATCCGCATGTTCTCACGTTAAGAGATGTTTTCACCATTATATATATATATATATATAGAAATAATTTCAGGTGCGGTCGTGCTCTCCCGTACGGTCACACACCACTCAATGTTACGAAATACACCACTCAATATTAAGAAACACACCACAATGAAACACACCACAATGTTAAGAAACACACCACAATGTTAAGAAACACACCACAGTGCATATTTGTGTGGTGTGTTTCTTAACATTGAGTGATGTATTTCGTAACATTGATTGGTGTGAACCGCACGGCCGCATGGGAGAGCACGGCCGCACCTGATCATGACTCTATATATATATATATATATATATATATATATATATATATATATAATATGTATGTATAAAACAAAAATGTAAATGATTAATGATTATTCAAAACCGTAAAGGGATTTGTTGTGGAAAAGGGAGCGTTGATACATGCATGGTATGAAATTAAAGTTGCCACAAAATTGTTGAAGGACAGCAGTTTCAGTTTATAATGGTGATTGCCAGCTTAGCTTTTCCCAGTTTTGAAGAAACTTGCGGCACCCAAATTCCATTTCTTGATGGACCTCTTTGATCAGCATTGCATGGACTGTGGGGCCCATACCATTCTTGTGACTTTGAAACTACTATATATGGTAAGGAAAATACCAAAGGCAATAGTACTCTTACGTATACATACGTTCTTGTTTCCATCACACGTTACCCTTACACCGTGTTTTCTTTGCATAATAAACGGGAAATGAAATAGCATTACATGGAGTATAATATGACTATTTTTTTTTTAAATTACGGAATTAAATTCTATAGAATTGGATATTCGTTTTGTCATAAGAATATCTTTTTTTAATACTAATGACTCTGTTACAATATAATATCTGTTCATACATACTTTTTATACATACTTTGTTACAATGTAGTATCTGTTCATACATACCTTTTATACATACTTTCTTAACCTACTGAAGCACAAAGAGTACAATGTAGTATCTGTTCATACATACTTTCTCAACCTACTGAAGTACGAAGAACCAACGCCACCACAGGGGAACGAATCTGTGACCTTTCACTTAGGAGGGCCACAGCTATGTCTAATTGTATTAAGTGCCAAAATTATCCTTATGTGTGTCTGTGTGAAAACATTGGAATAGCATCTCTATTATATTCCTTTTGTACTTCATTCTTTTTGATAAGTTTGACATCTTCTTGTATTTCAAAAGTTCTAATTTGGTCACCTTTGTTGCTTAGTAAGAAAAATCAGAAACATTTATTGTGTATTTGGTTCATGGAATGGATCGAGAATGAAATACCATTTCTGGGAATAAACCTATTCCATTGTTTATTTTGTCCTTTTATTCTTGGAAATAGCATTCCCGGAAATGAACTATTCCCTTTATCGAGGAATAGCCATTCCTAGGGTACCCCTGGTATTAGCTATTCCCAAGTATTCGAGAATAGCTTTNTATATATATATATATATATATATATATATATATATATATATATATATATATATATATATATATATAAATATATATAGAGAGAGAGAGAGAGAGAGAGAGAGAGAGAGACAGAGACAGAGTTAGGGTCATATGAGATCACTTGTTATATGAGATCACTTGTTTAGGTAAGATCGTGAGATCAGATCTTGTGCATCCATTTAATAATTTAATGGTCTAGATTGATTTAAAATGCTAAGTTGAAGTGTGTGCGAACGGTAATAAAATGTGTGCGAATGGTGATTAAGTGTGTGCAGACGGTGATTAAATGTGTGCAAACGGTGATTAAATGTGTGCGAACGGTGATTGATGTACAAGATCTGATCTCAAAAATTTTTAATGGTCTAGATTGATTAAGATTCCAAGTTGAAGTGCATGCGAACGGTGATTAAATGTGTGCGAACGAAGTGTGTGTGTGTGTGTCAATCAATCTAGACCATTAAAAAGTATTACATGGATGCACAAGATGTGATCTCACGATTTTACCTAAGCAAGTGGTCTCACTGGAACCCTACCTTATATATATATATATATA
>NC_044916.1:9293770-9302739 GCF_003576645.1 Ipomoea triloba
ATATATATATATATATATATATATATATATATATATATATATATATATATATATATATATATATATATATATATATATATATATAAAGGATCAGATGATGACCGATAGTTAGGTGAGGACTCTATGGACTTATCTGATCCTTTGATTTAAATAATTCAATCGTTGTGATTAATTCTATGCAATAGATTTAATTTTTCGCGCTCAGTTTGTTGTGCATTGGTACGCATTTTGTTGTGCATTCGGTCTCAGTTTTTTGTGCATTCATAGTGTGATTGTTGTGCATCCTTCCCACTTTGTTGTGCAGTACGTTGCATTCATTGTAGTTAGATCACTCCAAATGGATTATCTGGATCATGGTTGCAGTAGGCGCTAGTCGGGCGGTAAACTAGCGCCTAATGACTAAGCGGTCTAGGCGGCGCCTAGGCGGTACCTAGGCGGTTCTAGGCGGCGACATATAAAAACAAAAAATTAATTCATGTGTGTGGGTGTATGTCATATTTTATATATATATATATATATATATATANTATATATATATATATATATATATATATTTATCTTACTTCTCTTACTTATATAAATAAATAAATTTAAATATATATAAATATAATAATAAAATTAACAAGGCCGACTCGCTCGAGTTAACTCGGCTAACTTTGCCGAGTTAGGCGAGTTAACTCGGCCTAGTCGGTCACTAACTCAGCCTAGTCGGCCGAGTTAGGCGCTAGGCGGCCGGCCACCTAGGCGGACGCCTAGGGAGCAATTCGCCTCAGTCTAGAAGCGCCTAGCGCCTAGGCGGTCTAGGCGGAGATTTTTGCAACAGTGATCTGGATTAGTCCACAGGGTCCTCACCTAATGCTAGATCCTCACTATAGGGGTGCACTCCCGTGTGAACTACCGCCCAAGAAGTAAATGAGAACGCTTCACAGCCGTCCATGTGTCTAGATCAACGAATCATATGCAATTTAAAAGAAAAAAACAACGCGGTGCCATTTTCGTAAATAACTCAAACTTTGGTGCAAGTAATTGTGATATAAGTGCACCTAGTTTCACTTACAAGTGCACCTATTTCCGCACCTATTTTCACTTACAAGTGCAAGTAATTTACCTTGTTAATATTCATGCATCTGGGTGCAAGTGTGCAACATAGCTGCACCTAATTATAATATTACGTACACCTAATTATAACATTAGGTGCACTTAGTATTGATGCTCAGTGTACAATAGGGGTGTAAACAAATCAAATAATTTTGATTCGATTCGTGATTCGAATTCGAATAGTTATATTCGAATTCGAATATTTCGAATACGAATCCGAATTCGAATACACATTTTGATTCGAATGTTATTCAAATTCAAATACAAATCAGGATAGATTCGATTCGAATAGTATTCGAATATATATATGTGTGTGTGTATATTTATATATATATAAAGAAACTAAATTAGTAAAGGTGATAAATTAAAATTATCCATGTATATAATCTGTATGGAAGTGGTATGAGCAATAAAGAAAAGATCACCCAAAATAGCTCTCAATTCCTATCTTTTATTGATTAACTTGAACAATTTTTAGAGAGAGGAGAGAGCAATTTAGAGAGAGAGAGGAGTTGCCAAAAGTCCAAAAGTCCATTCACTTGATGGGTTAGTTCCTCTTTATAGGCTCATCCCCGTACAATACACCGAACATACGTATAGCGTATTTAGGGTCGTATACCCGGGTATATTCCCTATCAAAAGGCATAAACTCTAAGCTAAAATAAAAGTGAGAGCAGCCGCTTCAGTGCTTCACCCTTCAGTCTTCCCAATAATCAAAATTTTTGTTATATTTTATCTTAATTTATTGAAAAATTTAGAAAAAAAATTAAGATAGTCATTTCGAATTCGAATATTCAAGTCGAATCGAATATATTCGAATAAATTGGTCGAATCGAATACGAATCGGAATTTAAGATTCGAACACTAAACGAATTCGAATTCGAATACTCATCAAAATAATCGAATTCGAATCGAATACTGAAGTATTTGACTCGATTCGATTCGTTTACACCCCTAGTGTACAATTCAGTTGCACCTGTAATACATTTTACTTGCATCTGCAATACATTTTACTTTCAGTTGTGCACCTATTTTCACTTACAAATGCAAGTAATCTAACTTGTTAACATTTATGCACCTGGGTGCAACCGAGGTGCACCTAGTTATAACATTAGGTGCACTTAGTATTGATGCTCAGTGTACAATTTAGTTGCATCTGTGATTAATTTTACTTGCACTTGTGCACCTATTTTCACTTACAAGTGTAAGTAATTTATCTTGTTAACATTTATGCACATGGGTGCACCTAGGTGCACCTAGTTATAACATTAAGTGCACCTAGTTATAACGTTAGGCGCAACTACATCCTGGGCGGCCTGTACGCACCTGAACGCAATCATATATATATATATATATATATATATATATATATATATATATATATATATATATATATATATATATATATAAGTTTGTTTATTTATTTATATACTAAAAATGTAATTAATTAAATATATGCATTTATATAATACATTATATTTATTGAAGTATATACATAAATTCATTAATAATAATAATAATATTGTTGTTGTTGTTGTTGTTGTTATTATTATTATTATTGTATACATATCTTTATTGATTTATTTATATCAATAGGACATATGGTTGATTAAGATTCTTAAAATTTCATTCATTTACAACTTCTATATTTTCATATATAATTTATTTTTTTCATATATCATAATAATAATAATAATAATAACAACAACAACAACAACAACAACAATAATAATAATTATAATAATAATAATACTTTTTTGTATAGGGGTATTTATGCCTTTTAAACACATATTCCATTTCTATTCCTTAAACCAACCAACACTGAAATTATATTCCTAAAGTCTATTCCTTTAGTGAACCAAACAATAGAATACAATTTCTATTCTATTCCTTGCCTATTCCATTTCCTATGAAATATTATTCCTATTCTCTTAAAATTTATTCCGTGAACCAAACATGCTGAGATAGTGTTTTTTACACACCTAAAGACAATGATAAAGTATTCACTTGTTTGTACTGAGTCTTAGGTTACGTTCCTTATACGAGACTAGGTTCCTAATAAGTCATATGAGGGTTATCGAAATGCTTTTGGAGTTGAACCTTGAAATAGCAAGTTGGAAAGTGTAAAATAATGTTGCAAAATTTATTTCAATATAAGAAGGGAAGTAACTTTGAAATTCCTACTTTACCCCTCCAATAATAGCGATTTTTTAATTTTTCGTGTCAAGTTGAGACGGATCCCTAACATTTGGGGTTGAACGTGCACCACTTCGCTCATAACTTAGGGGTTAAAAATGAATATGATCATAACTAAGGGACTAAGTCATCAATATGAATTTAACTCAGAGACCAAAGACGTCATTTTCCCCATTATAATATCTTTCTTCTATAAGTGGAGCTTGAGTTGGATAAGGGTCATAGGGTGGAGGAGTAAATTGCACTTTTGGTCCTATGACTATAGGGGTCCTGTTAATTACGACACTCGACTTTAAAAACTAACAATTTAGTCCATTAACTATGCTTTTTTTAACACATTTGGTCCTTCCGGCCAAATCACAGGTCAAATTTGGCCGGAAAATCATAACCCTATTTTAATTATTTATAAGTGAGGGCAAAACGGTCTTTTTACGATGACTTCTTCTTCCTTGCACTTGCTCGCCGGAAACTCTGTGAGTGCATCATCGAAATCATCAGAGACTAAATACAATGATTCCTAGAATAGTAAATTCATATTGTTGTAGTTTTTTTCCTCATCACATGATTGGGATTTATCAAAAAGCACATCCAAAAACAAAATCGCATAAGGAACTAAAGAAAACAGATAATGATTCATGGACCCATGGACCTCTGTCTTCACGCGGCGACGAAGATCACATAAGTAACTAAACAAAATCGCATAAGGAACAAAATCGCGTGGCCGATGCTTCACGCGGCAGCGACGTCGTCATCACAGGCCGGCCCCATGGACCTCTGTCTTCTCCTCCGACAACCTCTGTTCCTTCTGGCAGGGCAGAGCATCGATAGCAATGGTGGCAGCTAGAGCAATGGCGAAGCTCTGGCGTGAGGCGGTGGTTCGACGAAGCGTGAGTTTTTGGTTCAGATCTGATAGTCCAGTGAGTTGTTTTCTATTCGACGAAGTAGATCTAACAGTCCAATGATTTGCTAGAACTTTGAATCGAGATTTTCTATCACTGTGGTGCATCAATGGTTTTGGTTCAGATTTGTGTCTCTTTGATGATTGTTTCTTTGATGAGAAGAAGAGCTAGGCTGGTGAAAATACCAAAATGCCCCCATTTTTAAACAAATTAAAATGAATTACAACTTTCCGGCCAAATTTGACCGGTGATTTGGCCGGAAGGACCAAATGTGTTAGAAAAAGCATAGTTAATGGACTAAATTGTTAGTTTTTAAAGTCGAGTGTTACAATTAACAGGACCCCTATAGTCATAGGACCAAAAGTGCAATTTACTCTAGGGTGGAGTATCATTGTATACTTCTTGTAAGTGAGTTTCTTATATACCTTTCAAAGGTTTTTCACAATAAAGTGTTTTAACATCATCAAAAATTGCCAAAGACCTTGTGGTCAAGCGGCACCCGGTGTCCCAGTTAACACTCCCACATGGAGGCAACTGTTGACTCATTGTGCTTCAGTAGGTTGAGAAAGTAGCTATGAACAGATACTACATTGTAACAGAGTCAGTAGTACTCAAAAAAAAAACATCATCAAAAATTGAAAAATTTTGTATTTTAGGAACTTAGAGTCCTCATTTCTTTTCTTTGTAACAACAAATAAGAAAATACTCTAGTCACTCTCCAAGTAGAGGTATACCTCCAGCATACCCTAGTATTATGAGAGAGTCTCAACAGATGTGAAAGGGTTCCTTATGATTGCATTCACTATCGGTTGACCTTATCTAATAAATCTCTTGGTATAGGTAGGTAAACCATAGACCTTAGTTGTTTTTTGTAAAAGGTCTTTTGATAAATGTGTTATCATCTAATCGTACCTAAGTCTAAAGTACTAAGTCAAGGCTCGACACACCTTTATCAGGGTTATTCGGTAGAGAAGTACAGAGTGTACAAGGAATTCTTTTTGTTGTAAGAAATGTTGGGTACACTTTCTAAAGACACTTAACAACAATATATCTTTTGAACAAGCAAACATGGCTTTTGTCTCTTATGCCAATCATATAATTCGTTGTTCGAAAAGGGATAAAGTTTTTAACAAATGGTCAATAGCTGTTGGGCGTCGATCAGGTGAGTCGAGTTCAACCCCTACTCGATTTGAGACGTGGCGTTATGGCTTACCTTGGGGGATGTTTTTAAATGGTTGATGTCCACCTACTTATCACCAATTGATTTTAACTAGGATATGACAACCATATAGCCAAAGAACTATGTGGTTAAGCGTGCTTAGCTTACAACAGTCACAGGATGAGTGACCCAAGTAAGCATAGTGATGCGTTGAGATCTATTAATTACTATTGAAGTCGAGGTCACGGGTTCGAATCGATGGCAATGTGATGGCCAAGTCTAGTCCCGGATGAGATATGGGCGTAGGTCGGGCTAAGTCCAACCTCGGAAGGGGGACTAGTGGGCACGAAAACTAATGACCAAGTCAGGCAAGTGCTCGAGGGGGATTGTTGGGCATCGACCGAGTGGACCGAGTTCAGCTCTTGCTCGATTCAAGATGTGGCACTGTGGCTTACCATAGAGGGATATGGTTAAATGATTAATGTCCACCTACTTATCACCAAGTTTTAAGTAGGATATAACAACTAGATAGCCAAAAAAACTCTGTGGTTAAGCTTGTTTGATTTACAACAGTTACATGATGGGTGACGCACTGGGAAGTAAGCATAGTGCAGCGTTGAGATCCAATAATAGCGAAAAATGAGGAAATGACAGCTTTTAGACACTTACCGTTTTAAAAGGCACCAATGGGAAAACTTTCAAATGTTCAAATTTCAAGGCCTTCATCCCTATTTAAAGAGCCCGTTCTCAAGCATAAGGAAGTTACAAAAACAAGTACACGTTAAGCATAATAACTTCAAAAGCTTTCAGCGTTTGTCTAAGCTTTCAAATGCTTCAAAAAATCATTCAGATTTTATCCAGATTTAGTCAACCTGACTAAAATACTTAGGAATCATCTTCTACATCTTTCAAGGTGACTTTGTGGATGACCCTTGAAGAAGGTAGTGAGGTAGCGAAGAATGTACAACTTAGTGAAGAAAGTCGTTCGAAGAACTAGCATTTGGTGGATAGTGGTAACCTAGTTGACTTGGATTGCGACTAGTGTGAAAGGCTTTACTTTCACTTGTATTGCAATAATACTAGTGAAATCTCACGTGTTATGGAGAAGAGTGGAGTAGGGTTTACTCAAACCACCATAAAAATTTGAGGAAATGGTAAAATAGGCACTCGAATTTTAGCTAAAAAGTCAATTAGCCTCCTAAACTTTTTAAAGGTTCAATTACACCCATCAACAATTCATTTTTATGTAATTGCCCAAAAATCGGTTAATGACCTGCTATCACAGGTCATTAGGGTTTCGGCAACCTGGCGATGAAATTTCGACAAAATTTTTGACAACAAAGTGATCGATGGCCGGCGAACGGTAGTCGGTCACGGAGAAGGAGACCAAGGTCGTCTTCTCCAGCATAAGGTGACTATTATGGTCGCCTTCTCCGACTTGAGAAGGCGACCATGCCAGAACCCTAATAATCTGTGATAGCAAGTCATTAATTGGTTTTTGGGGGGTTGTTATGTCGTGGACCCAGGTCCACCTTGCAAGGTGGACCTGGGTCTACATTCACATACACTATACTTTACATTCACATACACTATACTCTACATTCACAATTTGTAAACTCCACATTCACACATTACAGGATTATATGTTTAGTAACTATACTCTACATTCATATACACTATACTCTACATTCACAATTTGTAAACTCCACATTCACACATTCAAAACACTATATTCACAGGTCCTATACTCCACATTCACAACTTGAGAACTCCACATTCACACATTACAGGGCTACAAGTTGCTAGAACTTCTTAATTCTATTAGAGATTCACACATGCATAACTCTACATTCACGATTTCTATACTCCATATTCACAATTTGAAACCTCCACATTCACACATTTCTGGGCAACTCTACATTCACACAATCATAAATCTACAATCACGATTTCTATACTCGACATTCACACTTTGCAACCTCTACATTCACACATTTTTGGACAACTCTATATTCAGCAATATGTTTACTAATTTTTATAATAAAAAAAAAAAAGAAAAAAGAAGAAGACAAAAACGACGTAGTTTTGGACCCAGGTCCACCTTGCAAGGTGGACCTGGGTCCACAACATAATTTGTCGTTTTTGGGCTTCATTGTATCAAAATAAATTATTGATGGGTGTAATTGCAAATTTAAAAAGTTTAGGGGACTAATTGACTTTTCAACAAAAGTTCGAGGGCTTATTTGACACTTATCCCTAAAAATTTTGGACTCACACACACTCTCTCTCTCTCTCACACACACACACCCCCTCTCTCTCTCTACATTTGTTTATTTTACTGATCTTAATTGCAGACATACACCTTCAACAAAACACTACAAAACTTTAACGCAAACTTACTACGTCTTCCGCAGCCCACAAACTCAAAATAATATTTTCAAAAGGTTTGGAACAATCCGCTGATTTACAAAACAACTACTTTGGTGTTTTGACTATGGTCAAAATGCCAAAGTCAGTGGATTTGCCAAAATTCTGGCGGATAAACCACTACTTTGGTGTTTTGACCATGGTCAAAATGTCAAAGTCAGTGGATTTGCCAAAATTTTGGCGGATCTGCTAACAACCAAACATGCCCAAAGTCATATCATTGCAAAAGATTTGGTATTCTAGGAGAGAACTCAGAGATGGAAAAACAAACGACAAAAAGAGAAGAAAAATTTTTTTTTGAACCCCAATGGCTATTTATATATGGTACATAAGTTGGGGTTTTGCTTTGGGTTCAACAATAATTTCTCTAGTCTGGCACTCGGACTAAACTATATGTAGTGGCGGAGCCACATGAGAGCAGCAGGGGGCCTTAGCCCCCCGCCAAAAATTATTTTTTTAATATTAATATTGTAGTATTTTTTTTTGTGCCCCATCACCAAATATTTACTATTTTGCCCCCTTTCAACCAAGTTCAACCAAGTTTCTAAAGTAAGCTTTATACTATTTGTCTTTTTAAACTTTCAATCCCAAATCAGGTAATTTTCAATTTCTTTTTTTATCCTTTGAACCTTTGGATCTTTTTTATGAATTACTCTTTATTGGAGCAAGATTCATCTGTCCTCACCACAACAAACAATCTATATACTGTAGTTAAATGGCAGCTAAATGTCCAACGAGCTGATTGCTTTTGTAATTTTGTTAGATGTGTTTTTGGTGAGTTTCGCGAGAGACTTTTAATGTCGGTTATTTAGACTATGCAACATTAGTTAAATTTAGGCGTTGTTCTAACAGAAATAACATACAATGTCTAACCTACAATGTATTTCAAAAAACCGGCGTTGTATACTTAGTTATTAAAAATAATAATAATAATAATAATAATAATAATAATACGATGTTGGTTATACTATACATATAACTGATGTCGTATGTATTCTTTTTTTAAAATAAATTATATTTTTATTTTGATATACAACGTCAGTTATTTCAAATAACTGACATTAAAGCTAAGATTTCTTTTAAAATATTATACATTTTTTTACGTCGATTTATCAAAAATTCAACATTATATGTTAGACGTTGTATGTTATTTTTGTAGTTTTGTGATTGCCTCCCCCCCCCCCCCCCCC
>NC_044916.1:9302847-9370833 GCF_003576645.1 Ipomoea triloba
TTTTTTTTTTTTTTTTTTTTTTAACCCCCCCCCCCCCCCCCCCAACAAATCCTTGCTCTGTCCCTGACTATATGCATTGTTATAGTATGAAACATGTTCAAATAACAAACATTCAAATTCAACCAGAGTTGAGTTTCTGATGTCGGACAAATTATTGTGTGAACCATGGTCCACATAGTGCTGTATGGACCATAACAAAAAGTACATTTTTAATCTACTAAATGTACATTACTTGTGTACTGAAATGTACATTCAGTACACAAATAATATAATCCTATGAATACAATGTACATTTTTAATATACTAAAATTACATTATTTGATAGTATGGTGCATACAGATGTGTAGACCATGGTCCACACAATAATGATTGCTCAGGTCGACCCCAGGAAAATTTTGAGTCAAGCCCGAATTTTGCCCATCCTTATTATCTAGTATTTATTCTGAAAAAATAAAACCTAAAATTAGTTCTCAAATAAATTGGACTTAATCATCGTTAACATTTTCAAAAGAGTTTGCCAACTAGCAGGGTTGTTCCAATAAAAATTGAGGTCATGTGCAATATCTTAAATTGTGCCCCTTTTTTCAAGTAATTTTTATATATAAATAATAGTTGTTCAAAAAGTTGTGTCAAAAATTCAAAATATAAATATTGTATAAAAATTACATCTAAATTTCATTTAAAAAGTGACATGCGTTGTGCACATTTAGATGCAAAATCATCCACCAAACTTTTGATATCAACTTCTTCCAAAATCTCATTTTCAATAGATATTAAAGCTAATTCATTGAATCTTTATTGCAACATACTTGATCGTAAGTAAGATTTCAACAATTTCAACTTTGAAAAACTCCTTTCTGCAGAGGCAACCTTAATTGGGATAGTCAATAATATTCGATATGTAATAGTAGCATTTGGAAAACAACACATCAGCTTCAATGAATTCAATACACTCATTGCTCATATCTTTTCTTTCGATAAAATCTCTCTAAGAAATTTTAGCTCAATATACAATTCATGTCCATGAATATCACCACACTATTCATCTTTCTTAAGAGTTGCTTCTAAAAAATGCAACAAGACTTCAAATCCATATCAGCCATCGATTGTAACTTGTGAGAACTAAACCGAAAAAAAAAGTTTCTTCATATACTTCCTATTACTCAAACCTCTGGGTTAATGAAATAATAGTTTGATCAACAATGTATAAAAAATAATGCACCATAAAAGATTCTTCCGGTGATAATGAAATGTCATCAGCACTCTCATCAAAGTGTCTTTTTCTACAAATTTTTTGCTTTTGAGAAAACACTGGCTTAATTTCTATTCAGTGGCAATTTCCTTTGCAATATCCATGGCATTTGAAAAACCATTTTCTCTATAATTCTTGAAGAAAGAATAGCAACATCAAGAAACATATCTTTTGTTTGTAATTGCTTGCTAACTAAATTAACTGCATATAAGATTTCAAACCAAATGATTATGACTAACAAATATTCAAAGTTACTAAGCTCATTTGTAGCTAAAGATCTTGCCTCATTTTGAATTTTAGAATCATTGTATGTATTTGCCACTTAAAGTAGGGCTTCTCGAATATCACTGACTTGATATCTAATTGCTTTAACACTTTCTACACGACTTTCCCATCGAGTAGATGACAATGACTTAAGAGTTAGATTTGTTACATTACTTTTCAAGATATGCCACCTCTTTGTGGAATTAGCAAATATTGTGTAAACACATTGCACCACTCTAAAGAAATCTCTTGCTTTGCCACAACTATTTGCAATGTCACACAAAGTCAAGTTAAGACTATGACTACCATAAGGAGTATAAAATGCTCTACGATTTACATCAAAGAGTCTTTTTTGTACACCTTGATGTCTCCCTCTCATATTTGACCCATTGGCATAACTTTGTCCCCTTACATTATCTATATCAAGATCAAGTGATATCAACACATTTTGTAATACTTCAAAAAGACCTTGGTCAGTAATGTCATTCACAACCAAGAATTCCAAGAAGAACTCTTCTATTTTAATTAAATATATATGTTGATATATCTACACATATTAAAATCAAAGACATTTGTTCTTGGTGACTTACATCAGGAGTACAATCTAATATCACTGAAAAATATTTGCTTCTTTGATTTTTTTTTTTTTGATGATCTTTGTTTTAACTGTAGTAACAAGCATAAGTATCAATTCGTTTTGAATCCTATGACCAAGATAATGATGATGAATATCATGATTTCTAGCACGTAAAACATGTTCTTGAATGATAGGACCAAACTCTGCCAACATTTCAATTAGACCCAAAAAATTCCCATTGTTATTCTCATACAACTTCTCACTTGTTACACCAAATGTTAAGTTATATTTAGAAAGATACTTCACAGCTGCAATAATCCTAAATAGTACTTTCCTCCAATATTCTCTTTCTTTCAAAAGTTGTTTTTGAGCCACTTTATCAATTGTCTCATGTTTTTGTAATCTAAGACACAACTCCATCCAAGTTGCCATATTAGTCATATGATCTACACTCGTTTCATGCTCTTTAAGTCTAACACCAAGATGTGTCGAGTCCCTAAAACCTTCATTGACCAAAACACATTTTCTTATACCTTTTTTTTAAAAAAAAAAAAAATATTGCAACAATAACAAAACACATTGTCAAGTTCTTTTGAATATACAAGCCAATCTCGATCACACTTCTCTCCATTTGGCAAATGTCTTGTGTAAAATGCTGACAAAATTCTTCTAGAGAATTTATCTTTAGGACCTTTATTTATTGATAAATCTCTTTTAGGACCATCTTTCACAAGAATATCTATTAATTTAGAATCAAGAGTTTCCCAATTTCTTGGATCATATATGTCAAATAAAAGCGAATCATTTGGTTTATCATTGTGAGCAAAATCATCTAAACAACTATCAACATTCTTATTATTTTCATTGTCACAATGATACCTATCCTCGTTGCGCACACTATCATTTAAATTTTTTCCAATCTCACAATCATCTTGATCTTCTAAATGAAGATTAGCATCTAACAATTTTTTCGGGGCATCATCTTTTTGGACATCTATTTGAGTTTCTTTTATAATGAATTTTTCAAGAGCTCCCTTTTGAGATTAAGTTAGTTGGTCAATTCTTCTTTTCTTCTTACGCTTCTCAAACCCAGATGAGAAGTATTGTTCATAGAAATAAACTACTAATTAGTTAACAATCACGAGATTAGATCAGAGTATTCTAACGATTTATTTCATAACTTTCAAAAGGTGAACAAACTATATTTGTGATAGTTTAAATCCACATATTTTTTCAATGTGTAGAACAAAGATTTATTCAAAGCGTTCTCAACTCTCTTTCTCTAATTTCATAAGTACACTTTGAAAATTAATTTTTTATTCACACATTATTTGTTTTTAACATATAAATATATAAAATTCATCTTCTAATATAGGAGAATTCAAATCTAATTTGATCCAACCTAAATCAGTAATTAACATCACTTAAAAAATAAGAATTTATTTAGAAACTCTATGAATAAATAATTAATCAAGAAACAAATTCTTGAATATATTGTTCTAAAATCAAAATTATTAAGTCATGTAAATAAAACAATAAATAAGAATTGTGAAATATTTAATAATTTTAATTACCTGTTAAGAGAATTGAAGAACTTGAGTAATTAAGAAGAAATGAAGAATTATTAGTGCGTCTATGGTCTATCGTCTACTGCGTCAATTACGTATTTGCTTTCATGCTACTGCTTTCGTCGTCTGCTGAGTGATGTTTGCATCAATTAAAAAAGTGCCTAATACCTAATTAGGCTACTTGTAACTTGTGAGATTTGTGTAAATATAAGCTTAGCAATTTTGGTAAGGAAAGGATTTAAACCTACAGTATAAATCGCCAATTAGCGACCATAGGGTTGCCGATTGCGTAATGCATAATGCCTCCAGACTCTAATCCTTTACCTTGTGGTTGGTGTTGGAGCTAGGGGTGTGCATTCGGTTAACCGAACCGAAATTTTAAAACCTTTAACCGTTAACCGAACCGAAGTTTGTGTTACCGAATTAACCGAACCGAAATTTTTTTCGATTAATCAGTCGGTTAACCGATTAACCGAACTTTTTAAACCTAAAATATAAAATTCTAAAAATAACACCTAAAATAATAAATCCAATTAAAATAAAATACAAATCATCCCTAACTTCAAATATTCAAACATCCATAACTTCAAATCTTCAATCCAATTAGTATTTAGTATTTATATTTAATTATATATATATATATATATATATATATATATATATATATATATATATATATTCGGTTAATTCGGTTAACCGACCTTTCGAACCGAATTAACCATTAACCAAAATTTCAAAATTCCTTTAACCATTAACCAAACCGAATTTTTCGATTCGGTTAATGGTTAACCGAAATTTTTCGGTTCGGTCGGTTAACTGAAAAATTTCGGTAAATTGCACACCCCTAATTGGAGCTCGTGTGAATACATTCAGCATTCCCCGTATAGTAAAGAATACCTATTTCTTGAAGGTAATATCAAAAACACTTTTTTTGTCTGTGCAACGGCCCTGGGCAAACATGCCCAGGGTCGGCCTGCCAACTAGAAGAGAAGTATTGTTCATAGAAATAAACTACTAATTAGTTAACAAGCACGAGATGAGATCAGAGTATTCTAACGATTTATTTCATAACTTTCAAAAGGTGAACAAACTATATTTGTGATAGTTTAAATCCACATATTTTTTTTAATGTGTAGAACAAAGGTTTCTTCAAAGCGTTCTCAACTCTCTTTCTCTAATTTCATAAGTACACTTTGAAAATTAATTTTTTATTCACACATTATTCATTTTTAACATATAAATATATAAAATTCATCTTCTAATGGGAGAAGTCAAATCTAATTTGATCCGACCTAAATCAGTAATTAACATCACTTAAAATAACCACTCACATGCGTATTTTATATCATTTTTTAACTATGTTAGTACATTTTTCTCAAAAAGAAAAAAAAAAGAAAAAAAAAAGAAAAAAAGAACACTATGTTAGTACATTTTAAAGTCCAACACTTACTCCTACGCTTTAAAACATAATTTGAAAATTCGAATATATGGCGGGGAAACACAACCTCAAATGGGAACATGATTCTTGAGCTACACGAGGTTAGTCAAAAGTTCAAATGTAATAAAATGTGGAATAACAATTCAAACCCCCATCACAGTGGAAGCAGGAGATATTTATGCAAGCTAATCAAATTTAGGGCAATCAGCATAAATGTAATAATCTCACTTTTAAAAATAATGCATATGTCATATTCTAATTCATGACTATTTTTTATATATTCATACAATTCAAAATTATTTTCAAAAGTAATTCCCACTTTCACATTACCTTAACAAAATTATTTTTTTTCATAAAAAAATATTTTATTTTCATAATATTCTCTTTGATCACTATATAAATTACTTTCAAATATTAAAAATTTAAATAAAAACAAAATTTAAATTACTTAAATATTTTTAAAATAAAAATTTGTATCATGTTAAATATTTGAAGAAAAAAAATTATTGCATAAAAGTTGAAATAAAATGCTTTTTTATTATGTAACAATGATGGAGGGTTTTAGTTTAAAAAAATAAAAATAAAAAAAAATAAAAACAAGTCAATTTTATAATTATTACAAACCCTCCCTCATTGTTACATCCATTTTCTCTTTATTTTTCAACAATTATCGACCGTTGATCTACCCAAATAGATGGATCATAATAGTTTTCACTTTTTACATGGAGTTTAATTTGTTCTCACATGAACTTAATATGTCAAAGCCAAAGCTAGGATAAACTATGTTCTTACTGTGAGCATAAATATAATATGTATATGTGCAGTCCAACTATTAGCTTAGACTTTTAGTTGAGATGTAGTACATGCTTTAATTTGGTATCAAAGTCATGTAAAAGATCACCCATAAAAAAGAGACTTCTACGTGTTGCTCCGCATACGTTGAGGGGGCATGTGAGCATAAATATAATATGTATATGTGCAGTTCAATTATTAGCTTAGGCTTTTAGTTGAGATGAAGCACATGCTTTAATTCTTACAATACAAATTCATATGGGGATAGTTCCTAGAAAAGGAAAAGATTTGACTCTACATATATAATCAAACGGTCGTTGTTAGCAAATTTTCTTATTGGGATGATGTTCAAGCATGGTTCATAGCATTTTTTTTTAAAATAAAATGACAATTTTTCTGCCTTATTTTTCCTATTTTAATGAAGATTTCAAGTATCCAACTCCATTTTGGATTTATCAATGGTGGGGAAATTGGTTTATATAAATAAGTAGTTCCAAAAACTGTCTTAGATGCATATGAATAATTTAGACAATCAAGAATTATGTTAGGAGGTACTTCTTCCTCACCACACTAACTTGTGTTTTGTTACAATTTTCAACTCCCGTGTATTTTCATGATAGAGTATCGTTTTGAACAATTTAGACTTAGACTTCATAATATCGGCATTAATAATTAGGAGACACAAAATTAAATAGTTGTCTAAAACAAATTTAGATAATTGTAATGACAAATCCGTCAGTAAATTCCTATCACAATGAACAAGGCCATCAAAGCAGCTTCCCAAATTGCTCTAGAAATTCAAGAGAAAACAGAAGAATTTCTAGTGAAAAAACAACAATTAATGGCTCAAATGGCATCAACTAAATCTGAAGAGGAGAACAAATAAAAAGATAAACCTTCTTCAAGCAATGCATCTGTCAATATGCCCAATGAAGATAACAATATAATGATGATTTCTACACTCAAGTAGAAAACAAATATAATGTACCAATTCACATGCAAACTTTTGAAGACAATTCTATAATTGAAGACATGCAAGCAAATGCATGCATGAGTTCACATGCAAATTAAGACATGCATCAGACCATTTCAAACTAAAAATAAGTATGCCTAAAATTCATGCAACTTGAGACAGTTATGAATATAAAAGAGATGACGATCAAAAGAACAAAGAGATCAGTGGCACAAGGATGGCGGTGGTAGGAACGCAATACCATAGCATCCATCATGTAATAGAATATTAGCATCAACACCATGGAGCAATGCACTGGGGCCCGCAGTCTGAATAAGATCACATGGATTCAACAAAATGACTCTAACAAGGAACACAAGAATCACCCATTTCCAAGTTAAAACAAAGGTCTGGTGGTAGGTAGCAAATAACAAGAGAGAAATAGTGATGCTGTAATATTATCTTGTTAAATACAAGATTTCATGCATTTATATATAGAGATGAAGCCAAGACTTAATCTACCCTATCTTGCTAAATGTGAACAAGGAATATGGTTTGAACTCACATTTTACACATGCTCCACATGTTCAAAAACTCAACCCATGAAATTATAGTTCACAAAACACCGAAATTTGCAGCACAGTATGGGTGTGAATTACTCTACAACAGCGACTATCCCCACTCAAGAAATGGAAGTGGTGGATATCCACCCTCAGGAGGTGGCATTAAAGAGGGCGGTAGAGTACCCAGAGATGCTCCTGTCTTGTCTCTAAATATATCACCTGCAATGATCAGAAAATCAACGAATCAGATGAAGAGACTTGGGAGAAATGTCAAAGGGAAAAGCATAAAACTATATATTTTAGTCTTGAAGAAAAGAATGGCTAGCCTGGGAAAGAGGTTGCTCCAAAGGCTTGACCATGCAGATTATGCTTCAGTATATCATCATTGAAAGCATTCCCTGATGTAGAATGAAGGAGCACCAAAGAGTTTTTAGTATATGATTAGCTCCAGAGCTAGATAATGTTGGCGCCACAAAAATTAAGTGAGATGGGAAATCTTCCTAAACTAGCTAATTTGGGTCCTCTAAAGTTCAGGTATAAGTGAATGGAACTGGTTGTTTCTACTTTCTAGCATTAATTAATATTCCAAATACAGCATAACTACTACAGGAAGATGATTTATAAACATATGTGCACAACTAGAATTTCGTTTCACTGTTTCTGCATCAAGGGTTTCTAAACTGTTCACAGTATTAGTACAAGCAAGTATAAATTTTTATCCCATGGGCTACACGTCGTAAAAATATTTCCACATGTTTGGACCATATTTTTTTTTAAAAAAAAAGGGCATGGCCCAGACATGAGGGGGCTTGTTGGATGTTGAGAACAAATGTAAAAGGATGGAGTGTAAAGGTGCACTCTCACTAACAGGTTAAAGTTTTAATTGAGATAAGTGTCTATTTCAATATGATATTTGTTAAATGTCTCAAGTGTATATTCTTGGGGTACTTTGAGCTTCAAAACAGGTATAGGTGTGACTTCCCTAAATCCCCATGCTTCTATATATGCAAACGTGAGGCTCTTTGATTACACACCACTCTTATTTCACTATGATTCCTAAGACATCAATATACTTCCTTTCCCACCCTTTCTTGAACCATCCTCACCTCGTGAAAGCTAGTCCACCCTTTTCTCCAACAGTCAATAAACCACAGTTCTGTTTTTTTATCAGCACCACATAGGCATGAGCATCTACTTGGTTGTTTATGTAGATGATTCTATTACCATAGGTGATTATGCAAAGGAAACAAATCAGAGGAAACAGCACTTGTTTAAGCACTTTTAAACTAAATATACGGGCAAGTTGAAGTAGGAATAAGGGTTGCATAGTTGGGACATGGCATTTGTATCTCTCAACAAAAGTGTGCTTGGAATATACTTGAGGAGAAGGGGGATGAAGGGAAGTTGGCCAATTGAAACACCCATGGATCACAATGTCAAGCTTCAAAGGAAACATAGCCTAGGATCTGCTTCTACTAAAATAGGGGGGAGCTGGTGCCTGTGCCCAATACTGGCAGACACAAATTTTTGGCTATATTGATGCAGAGTGGGCCAGATGTCCTTGGGGTTGACAGTAAACTTCAGGATATTGTGTATTAATTGGTGGTAATCTAATATTTTGGAGCAATAAGAAGTAGGATGCGGTAGAATGTTGAAATGTACAAGGTGAGTATAGGTCAATAACACTTGGAGAATGTGAACTAATTTGGTTGAAGTACCTTTCTACCTAACTAAAGTTTTGTGAAAACTTTGACCAACGATGCTCATATGTGATAATTAAACAAACTTGCACACAATATCAAATCCAATCTTTCATGAGAGGGGAAAGCACATAGAAGTCAACTGCCATTTTATATGAGAATAGAATGTCTTAAAAGAAATTGTTACTACATCTGTTAGCTCTACCGAATACTGATCAGGCAGCAGATATCTTTAATAAATCACTTCTAGCGCTTAGAATTGAGTATTTTTGTAACAAGCTTAGAGCATATGATGCACATGCTTCAACTTAAGGGGGAGTGTTAGTATATATAATAATTAAGAATCAATTACAGTGTAGATTTATGAATATTTGATTAGGAACCTCGGTACATATGGTAGTAGGAACAAGAGCCTTGTCATATGAATAGTATAAATATATAGACATATAGTTCTCTAAGATGATTTACTCATCATTTCTCCATCTAAGGTTTCTATACTCTTTAGTTACATACAACAATGTCACATAGGTTATGCATAAAACTAGAACAAGAAGTTCCCCTTGCACAAGGCAAAAGCATAGAAGAGAGCATCCTTTTAGGGTAAAAATATTAAAAGAACATATATCAATGCCAATTTTAAAGGATGCTATTACTAATGGATGAGCATTAATACTAAATCTGTACCCAAAGAGCAACTCAGCAGCTGCCATTCTATTCTTTCTTTCTTTTTTTGACAAATGTTTCATTAAAGCAAAGGAGAAAAGATAACAGTGTGCTGGCCTGCTGGCCTCCAATAGGAGCCAGAATAACAACTCACTGCCATTCTATTCAGGTTTTTCAAAAAAGCACATCATTTGATCAACCAACATTATCATTTCAATTTAACGTGCCAATACAGAAAATAAAAGGTACTCAATAGAGAATTAGATTGGTTATTAAAAGGGAACTACTAAATTAATAATAAATCATGTGTCTCAATTGAAAATTTGAAATACACAACCATCAATAGCATTCCTTGAGGAAACAATTTAGGGAGCATAAAGCAATTATTACTCCTATCCTTAAGAATTATTCCACATTTCCTTTGTCCTATTTTACATGACATGTTTTCTATTTGACAACCCCAAAATTTTTTACATACTCTGTGTGTGTGTGTGAAGTCGCTTATGTGTATCGGGAGTTTTCATATTCAACTTAACTTGAAATTTAAAAACTTTTGCAATGTTCTAGGATAGGTTCAAACCCCAGCCTTATTTTAATATGTTCTTCATCATAATCAGTTACATTTTTTAGCTAAACTTGATTCCCATCCAAAATGATCATCATTTAACATAGATGGAAATAAGAAAATTGCAATAAATAATAGAGGATGCATAATTATAATTTACAAAGACAAAGCTGATCGTACCTCTTATTCGTTCAAGATTCATATTTTGTGTGTTTTGCTTTGGATGATAATATCTACATGACTCCCCATACTGGCATGACCCCTATGAGGAATGAGAAAAAAAAAAAAAAAAAATTCCATCAAGATAGATGCAATTAAACTAAGAAGCAAAAAGTACTCAAATGATCAGGCACATCATCAAACGAATACTCCATACATTGTACTCAAGGAAAAGGCTTTTACAGTAATAGCATACAGCTTCCAGATCATTAAAGTTGAAAGCACTAATTGGCTAGAGATTATTTTATCCCAGTAATGTTCTACAGGATTCATTAACTTGTTGGCCTATTTTAAGGCATTGATACGAAAATTTTGCAAGTTCCCCAAAGCATTAGTGACTTAATGTTCATTAGTCAGAAGCACTAGCTAGTGTTCAGTAATCCAATATACTTCATAAGAATAATAACAATTAACAAATAAGTGAATTCTACCAACTCCAGCATTTAAATGATGGTGGATTTAACCTACAAGAGCTACAAAGGCAATATGTATTCAGATAGGAACCCAAATGCTCTGCTTAAACTTCATGCACACACAAACCTTAGTAAGTAGTAACTTCCAGAAAAAAATTAATTAAATAATTAATTAATTTAACAAATCTTCACCTGACTTCACTATGGAGAAAGAATAGGAAAAAAAAAAATAGATGAGAATGTATTGATTAAGCAGCTATAAAGCACCACTTTTGTTGCAGCAACCAAAAAGAAATAAAAAGCAAAGAGTACTTGTATAATAATGATGATGATGATACGTTGTTTCTTCACAAGTTAGTTCTAAATTCTTTATCATCAACCTTAATAGTATCAAATATGCTATTATTTAGGCCCTGTTTAGTAACATAGTTAGCTTATCTGCCGATTTTGACTTATTTGACCAGTATTAGCTATTTGACTTGGTTAGACAACCAATATGAGTGTTTGTTTAATTAGTTATTTAGTTTTTTGTAACAGCTTAGTGATTCAAAACACTAAAATTCAAATTTTCCATAAACTTTTTGAGAAAATAAATTATACTCATGTAATAAGCTATTAGCTAACAACTAGTTTACAAAACATCTCTCTACAAGCAGCTAATGCTGTCAGATAGTAAAACCCGCTAACATATCGGCTAAGCTAATAGCTATTTGCCAAAGACCCCAGTCAAATTTATAATACCTAAATTAAAAAATAAGAATCAAATTGTTAACTCATAGAAGTTTGCAGTCCCCTTCCTCAACGCAAATTAGAGAAATAACCAGAGATTCAATAATAATAACAACAAAAATAGTTACCTGAAAAATTGGTTGAGGGATAAAATTAGGGTGGAAAGAAGAGTAGATTAGGTAGAGCAGTACCGTTCGAACGAAGCGATTGCAGACTCCTTTGCCAAAAGATTCCGGATCGTTATGTACCAAAGGATCTGCTAAAACACCAGATGAGTAATTACGAATTCGTATACATATGTTTAAAATTGTAAAGTATAAACGGAAGTAGCGTAGTTGTACTGACTGAGTAAGGAGTTATACCAGAGAGCTTTGGCCCTCTGGTGCTGGATGCCCTGAAGGTGGCGCCGCCGAGCCGCGGTAGTGTCCTGGAACTCTTTATCGCAATAATCGCAGTAGTATTTCCCCAACGGCATTTTGAGATTTCAGTTTTGCCAACTCAAAAAATAAATAAATAAATAAATCCCCAAATGAGCTTTATCAAGTAAAAAAAAAAAAAGTAAAAAAAATGGTAAATTTAGTTCGCTCCAGATTAAACCCGGGTTCTCCCAGAATTCCTCCCCACAAAGAGAGCTCACTTGCCACTTTAGCTCAATTTTTTTGTTTTGTCAAACTACACCATAAACTCTCATGAAGATAAATATCAAATTGCCTTCGAAGAAAAGAGAGAATATCATGCATGATAGAAGACTCATTTCTTTTTATTAAAAAACACACACAAGTAATTGGAGTGTATGTTGCACCCCTACCACCAACTTCCCATTTTTCTTTCATCTTTTAAATTTTATTTTAATCTTTCAAATAGCAAGATTTACCAAAGTAATTAACAATTTCCAAGCAAATAGGTTTTAACACATCTAAGTTCAATTGTGCTTTGACTTTAGTTTCTGAGGTTGGCAAGTGACAACTTGATTTTGTGCATTGTTCTTGAGGAACTAAAGGTCGAGGGCATTGTTTCAAATGGATCTAATCAGTGTTGTAGCCTGTAGGTAGGGTTGTCAAAGTGGGTCGAAGCCCGCAGGCTGGCCAGCACCCGCCCTGTAGTGGGACGAGTTAGGGCCACAAGAAAGATGATCCGTGAAATAGCGGGCCTAACGGGCCGGCTTGACCTGCACAATTGTTATACAGTGGACTAGGGTCCACGATGCATTGTGGACCCTGGTCCAAAACGCTGTTATTTCGACAGTTAGTGGGGGGCAGGTGGGACGGACGTCGTTCCGTCTGTCCAATCCCGTTACAGTTTTTTAGTTAATGATTCTATGTATTCTAGCATGTCATTCTGTACATTATTGACTTCCAGTAGTAACCCTCATCTAAAGCTACTGATAATACTTAGGCTTACATTCTGTGTATTCTAGTTAATGATTCTGTGTATTCTAGCATGTCATTCTATACATTATTAGTTTCCAGTAGTAAACCTCATGAAACAACAGTTTAAAGCTATTGATAATACTTAGGCTTATATTCTATGTATTCTAGTTTGATTCTGTGTATTGTAGTTAATGATTCTATGTGATGGTGTAAATGTAAACGGGGGTACGGATTCACACCACGTGTAGTTCGATTGTGTATGATGTAGTGTATGGAGCGTGTATGAATGCAGAGAGAAAAGGGAAAGGAAGTCATGGCTTCCTTCTTGGAGAAGAAGAGCCATGAACTCTATAGTGAACAAGAGAGAGGGGGCCGAGAGGCAAGGGATCCCAATGATTCAGAATGCCATTAACATGAGGGTCAGGTCCTTTATATAGAAATAGGACCTGACCCTTCAGGAATATAATATTACATTTAACCCTTAACAATTTCTAAGGGACACCCGACCTTTTAGGGTACAATAATACACGGACTATACATTATATTTCTACAGTAGTCCTTGGGGGTATTTACCCATCACAAGTCCCCCACTTCTTGAATCTGCGAGAGTCGTCAGGTTCGAGAAGTAAAATGTGCTCCAGGCGGCCAACTTGTTACAAGCAAAGTCTCCCCGATTTGAATGCCTTAATAGACTGTGACGAACCCCTTAAGTCTGAGTTGAGCATGGGGCGTGATTTACACTGGTTGCCTCGTTAAAAACCTTAGACTAAGAAAAACCCAGTGGGAAAAAACCTAGCTAAGGGAAAAAGAGTGCAACCAAAAGCGTAATAATTAAAGACTACAAGGGGTTATGTCTAGTTGTTGATGTAGTTATGTTGCTCCTTGTGCTGCCATTGTCGAGATGCAAAAATATCGAACATCTATAGATGGAGAAGATAATGCCAACCATCGAGCGGTAGGAGAAAATAATATGTTGCCGAGCAGATATAGACCTACCACATTAACGCCAAGACGCGGGATAAATTCATCACTAAAAAGGCGGCCTTGCTGAGAATCGGTATAAGCTCATCGCTGAGAAGCGGGATAGATTCATCGTTGAAAAGCGGTGCTAAAAAGCGGAATACAATCATCGCTAAAAAGCGGTATCGCTAAGAAGCGGGATAAAGTCATCGCTAAAAAGCGGAATAAAGTCATCGCTGAAAAGCGGCAGCGCTAAGAGGCGGGAAAGTCATCGCTGAAAAGCGGCATCGCTAAGAAGCGGGAAAGTCATCGCTGAAAAGCGGGATAAAAACATCGCTGAAAAGCGGCATCGCTAAAAAGCGGGATAAATTCATCACTGAAAAGCGGCATCGCTAAAAAGCGGGATAAAAACATCGCTGAAAAGCGGCATCGCTAAAAATCGGGATAAAATCATCGCTGAAAAGCGGCATCGCTAAGAAGCGGGATAAAGTCATCGCTGAAAAGCGGCATCGCTAAGAAGTGGGATAAAGTCATCGCTGAAAAGCGGCATCGCTAAGAAGCGGGAAAGTCATCGCTGAAAAGCGGCATCGCTCAGAAGCGCGATAAAATTCGCAAGATTTTTTGTGCCAAAGGCATCTTTTTACCGAGCTGGTGCTTTAACGACCACAGGGGTCTCATCGCTGAGAAGCGGGATTTTTATAATTATTTTTTTGCGACCACAATGGCCCTTTTGCGACCGCAATGGTCCTTTTTTCAAGTGCCATGACGAGGCATGGGCACACTCAAACAACAAATCCGTGCAGGTTAATCAAACCCCAAACGGAAGAGCCGGTTTTTTTTTTTTTTTTTTCGAAGGGGTTGGGGGACAAGGTCCCCCACTTTATGAACTACACACAGGGTAGCAGGCTAGCAGCCGTGCTACCCAATAAAAATATATTTATATATATTTTTTTGGTACAATGATCTTATACTACAATTTACATCTTTTGCCTACTTTCAATGTAGACCTATTACAAAAAGCTTGTAGTCTCCAACTCTAAAAGTATTGTAGTTCTAATTCTGGGTAGCGTCTCCAACTTCAGATATAGTCTTTTCATCTTGAACAATTTTTGTTGAAGTCTTCGAGTCTTCAATAGTCTTCGTCTTAAATAATTTTTGTTGGAATATGACGGGGATAAAAAAAACTATTTACAACAATATATATTTTTTCTCCCACTACATTATACAATGTACATTTTTTTTTTTATATAAAAATGCAATGTGGGGGACAAAAGTCCCCCACTTTATGAAAATCACATGGGGTAGCACGGCTACCCCATTCCCATACATTTTTTTTTTAATATATAAATGCAATGTGGGGGACAAAGTCCCCCACTTTAGGAAAATCACATGGGGTAGCACGGCTACCCCATAGGCCCATACTTTTTTTTTCTTTTTTTTTTTAATAGGATAGCCGAAAGTGGCTGTCCTATTTCCCTCCCTTTTTTTTTTTTTTAATATAAAAAATGCAATGTGGGGGACAAAAGTCCCCCACTTTATGAAAATCACATGGGGTAGCACGGCTACCCCATACCCATACATTATTATATATATATATATATATATATATATATTTTTATAATAATAATATTATATGGATTAAGAAGAAGAAAGAAAAAACGAGCTTCATCATCTTCTTCGCTGTCTTCTTTACCGGAGAGAAAGAGACATCACCGGCGACCACATCTCTTTCCGGCGGTTTGTTGGATCGGGTGTTCCTTTGAGTCAACGTATTTTCTGAGCTTGGAGGCGACACTCGCGGCGAATGGTGGTGAAGTCGGCGGTCTTCGCGGCAGTGGCGTCGGCGATGAAAAATCCAAGGTTGAGTTAATGGTAGCTGCGGCGGTGTGCGACGTCGTTCAGGTGGCGATGAGCTTGGCGTTGATGGTTGTTGCGAGGGTGGTTGCTGCGACGTCGTAGGCGGATGTGGTGGTGAAGTCGGCGGTGATGGCCGGTTTTTCTTCTTTCTGGCTGGCGACGAGGAAAAAACGCGGTGTCTTTTTCCTCCCTTATTGTTGTTGACGATGGTGATGAACCGATGGTGATCATGATGGTGAAGATCACAAAGTGGATGGTTTAAAACCCAGCTTGGGTTTGAAATTTTTATATATATATATATTTTTTTTGTTTGACGGTGGTGGAACGCTATACGACCAGATGGTGGCGGAGCGCTGAATTTTCCGGTGAGCCGCGACGGCGGCAGTGAGTTGTGACGGTGATAAGGATGGTGAATACCATTCGGTTGATTAGAGGAACACGGCATTTCGTCGCATTCCCCACAGACGGCGCCAATGATGGTGTAAATGTAAACGGGGGTACGGATTCACACCACGTGTAGTTCGATTGTGTATGATGTAGTGTATGGAGCGTGTATGAATGCAGAGAGAAAAGGGAAAGGAAGTCATGGCTTCCTTCTTGGAGAAGAAGAGCCATGAACTCTATAGTGAACAAGACAGAGGGGGCCGAGAGGCAAGGGATCCCAATGATTCAGAATGCCATTAACATGAGGGTCAGGTCCTTTATATAGAAATAGGACCTGACCCTTACAGTAGTCCTTGGGGGTATTTACCCATCACTATGTATTATAGTTAATGATTCTGTGTATTATAGCTTGTTATCATGTGCATTATTGGTTTGCAGTACTAAACCTCATGAAACAACAGTAATACTAACACTTAAGCTATTGATAATACTTGGGCTTATATTCTGTGTATTCTAGTAACTGATTCTGTATATTCTAGTATTTTATTTTGTACATTATTGATTTCCAATAGCATACCTCATGATAAAATAAAGATAATAATTGAGCTTATGATTTTGTGTTTTCTTGTATATCATTCTGTGTATTGTATTATATTATTTTGTACATTAATGATCTGATTTTTTATACTTACTGTTATTGCAGAAATGTCAAGCTCAACAGAGAGTGACCCCATATTGGCAACGATGAAAATGCCAGGCAACAAAAAGAGAGACCGTGTATCTAGCTCACTACCAGTTCATGTAGACCTTGAACCAAAAAAAATGAGAGACGAACAAAGCGGAGAAATGAAAACATTCAAGAGGCTGCTGAAACATCACAACCACGCCAGTAAAGGAATGACAAGAATCACAGGATGACCAACCAAAAGGAAAGAAAGGAAAGAAATACTTCACCGTCAGAACAACTCCTAAGCAGCTATTCACCCTTATAAGCAGTTTGAGTGAAGAGCAACATCAAGCTGTGAAGGACATTGGATTTGGGTCACTACTAGACCTAAAGATCACCCACTGTGATGGAAAGCTTATCAAACATCTTCTTAAGAAAATGGATATAGCTAGATGCTTGGTGGATATTGTTGAAGGTGAAGATGAATTTTGTTTGGCAGAAGATAATGTCCGGAATACACTTGGACTCCCAAAGCGGAAACTTATTGTGATAGAGGGAACTTCTTCTAATGATATAGAGGACTTCAACCGCTTGGTTAAACAGTGGAGAGAGATGGGAATAGAGAAGGGGACCCCGACAACCACTGAGATGATAAACAAAATTGTTGAGAGGGAGGATTATTGTGACATGTTAAAAAAAAATAGATTTCATCATCATTGTGGTAACCACGCTGATCAGAGGCTACAAAAACACCTTCTGCAACTATAGAATCATGTACTCACTGCAGGATGTTAGCAAAATTAAGGAAATTAATTGGTGTGCGTACACAATAAAGAGTCTTCTCGACATAGCAGAAAAATGGAAGCACACTAGAGACACGTCATACAGTGGACCAGCAACCTTCCTCATGGTACACACTATTAACTTACTCTTATAATTATGTGTATTCTGTCATATAATTCTATACATTGTTGATTAAAATGCCATACCTCATGAAACATCGCTCGATAATACTTACATTAATTCTGTGTATTCTATTAAAAGATTATGTGTATTCTATTAACAGATTATGTGTATTCTAGTCACACATTCTGTGTATTCTAGTTTGTTATCCTGTACATTATTGATTTCCAGTAATAAACCTCATGAAATAACAGTTTTAAGCTATTGATAATACTTAGGCTTATATTCTATGTATTCTAGTTAATGATTCTGTGTATTCTAGCATGTCACTCTGTACATTATTGATTTCCAGTACTAAATATCATGAAACAACAGTAATGCTAATACTTAAGCTACTGATAATACTTATGCTTATATTATGTGTATTCTAGTTAATGATTCTATGTATTCCTGTAAAAGTTTATGTGTATTGCATTTTATAATTCTGCAAATTAGTAATTCCAATAGCATACCTCATGAAACAAACATTATAATATTTAGCCTTCAGATTCTGTGTATTCTTCTAATACTTTATGTGTATTCTTTTATACAATTCTGTACATTTTCAAAGTGTGCATCCTAATCTTCGTTTGTTTTTGTGTTTTTTTTCTTTAAAGCTTTCATACCTAGATCGAGTCTAGGTCAGATGGTTAGTTCTCACACAAATCCCTCCGACAATCAGAGATTGGACAACAAAGAACATCAGAACAACACTAGCACTGCATAGGAAGTCGAGGTAATATGGAAGTGGGAATGTGATTGATAGAAGGCCAATGCAAGAGGAGCAAGTGACTCACAAACCAATCTAGTCAGAAACTGTACAACGAGTCGCTGACTCCCTCAAGAAGATGGCATCAAGCATAGTTGAGTTCGGGGATGTCATGGCAGAGAATGGAACACAAAACTCTGCAGCAGAAATCATTAAGAAGACCTTTGTGAACTTCTCCAACTCTGTCAACCCCACGCCAAGCCTCAATCCAACCCCACCGGAGACTCTACTTAGGGATGATGATGTCTTCAACCAGGCCAGCTTTTTGGAAGCAGTTGCTGAGCTTGAAGCAGCTTTCTACGCCACAATGAGGAGCATCAACAATGAAATCCATGCACCTTCTTTCCAACTGTTAACTCCATCACCACCACCGCTATATTGTGAGGGAGCTACTACCTCAAAAGATCAACCAGCAGCATCACCACCACCCCCGCCACATCATGAAGAGACTGCCTCTAAGTCACCTGTTACAGACTAACAAGTAGCACCAGCAGCAGCAACAAAAACAGCATCACCACCAAGATCACCAGCAAGAACAACAACACTAGCAGCACAAGCACCACAAGGGCACAGTCACCACCAACACCAAAAGGAATACCAACAGCACAAGAAGAACAACAAGAAGCATCACCATCACCCCATCTAGCCCATTGGCAACCGCATTAGAAGCTTTAGTAGAAGATATTTCTAAGGGAGTTGTAGTGCAAGCACAAGTGCGATCTGCTTCAACCACAACACCAACCCCACCAAAACCAGCGGAGATTGAATTTGAGAGGTATACACTTACACTTATAACCCTATGTATTCTACTAATACTTATGCTTATATTCTGTGTATTCAAGCCAATGATTCTGTGTATTCTAGTATGTTATTCTGTACATTAGTGATTCTCAATACCATGCTCCATGCCACATTGGACATAAGAGATAATACTTGGGTTTATATTATGTGTATTCAACTCAATGATTCTGTGTATTCTTGTATGTTAGTTTGTATTTTATTGATTTCCAAAACCATACAACATTAGAAATAAGAGATAATACTTGGGCTTATATTCTATGTATTCTAGTTAGTCATTATGTGTATTCTAGTTAGTCATTTTGTG
Source organism: Ipomoea triloba (assembly GCF_003576645.1). NCBI lineage: Eukaryota > Viridiplantae > Streptophyta > Magnoliopsida > Solanales > Convolvulaceae > Ipomoea > Ipomoea triloba. The sequence continues at coordinate 9,322,597 of NC_044916.1, forward strand.
TATTCTAGTATTCCAATACCATGCAACACGAAACATAATTTTAAGTGTTTATATATATTCTATTATATGATTATGTACACTATGCATGCTAATAAATGGTTTTGTTTATCTACTCAGCATAATTGCAGAATCTGAAGATGATGTTGAAGATGTCCAAGTTAGGAAAAGACCACAGAGAAAATTTAGACAATTGTCATTGGTCTTGAGGTCACTTTACTGGACAGAAAACCAATCCAAGCTGACAACTGTTTTAGCTAGAGAAAAAATCATCTCAGATTATGCGTTCATGAGCTGCACTGATGAATATTCACCAGAGTAAGTAAAATAAATTTCCATATGTCTTACTAAACAAAAATGATATTACTTACCATATTATTTCCTTATTATTGATTTATTTTTTCTTTCTTGCAGTGAAATGCTTTTTTCGGGGAACAATTTGTTGGCATACATGGAAGATTTCAACACATTGGCAAAAGGTTATGTGTCAACAAACATTGTCCAAATCTAGTGCCAAAGGATGACTATGCTTGACATGAGAAGTTCATCAACCAACCAAACAGGGTATTTTTCTCGGAGGTTCTTTTGTAAGTAAACATGTTACCCCTAAACCCTTTTTTTTCTTTATTCATAATAATGAATTATATAACAAAACACAAATTCTTGGTAGATAGCTCTTGAATTACCAGCTGGTAGACCCTGTTTAACCCGCATTTTGGTTGAGCTAGAGAAATTCCAGCCCGGCCCACGGGCTGGCCAACCTGTATTTCCATCCCCCACCAACCTCAAATGTATAGTGTAAATGTGGTATTGTATTAATATTTTAAAATAGGCAAAAAGTGTCAAATAAACCCATGTACTAACATTGATTGTTTATCCAGCACCATGAATTAAAATATGGTCCATCTAGGCTATTATACTCCTAATTATTTTTCATCTACCATTTTTAGCCTATTTCTAACAAGTAACCCATTTAATTTGTTGACATGGAAAAATAAAATAATAAAAAATGATGACATGTTATTTATATGAATGTTTTGGATGATTTTACCTTATTTCATTAATGAAGAAAATGATTTCTTGCAATAAAATAGGGTAGAAATCGAAGTTGCTATTTAATGTTTTAATTACAGTGTACTGCACTACTGTGTATGTATAGTAGGGTATTCAAAGTCATTCGGCAATGAAATTCCATAAAAGTCGATATATGAAAATTAAATTATATTTATAATAACTTAAGATATTGTATTGGGTAAATTTTATTATTTTTTTTAAAAATAATTTAATTTTCATATATCGATTTTCATGGAATCTCATTGTTGAACGACACTGAATACCCCGCTATACATACACAATACACTGTAGTTGAAACTTTATATAGCAAGTTTGATTTCTGCCCTAGCTATTTCATTGGAAGGAATCATCCAAAAATACAATATCCTAAGTTATTCAATTATTCAAAAATCTAAAAATATTAATTTATTTTTAAAGTAAAATAAAAATTACCCAATACAATATCTTAAGTTATTATAAAAATAATTTAATTTTCATATATTGATAGTGAATACCCCGCTATACATATTAAAATTTTAGAGTTAATACCAGCCAAAGTCCCTCGAGTTTGATGGTTTCGCCAGCTATAGTCCTAAACTTTGATTTTGAATTGCATAGTCCTCCGAATTACAATTTTTGACCTTCTGTTGTCCTTCCGTTACAATGAGCTGTTTACACCGTGATTTTCAGGGGTAAAATGGTACTTTCGCTGCTACTGATTTCCACCGTCGATTCCATTTCACTCACTAATTTAGATCTCTCCTTAGACATACTCCGACTCGCCGTTCGCCTCAATCTCACCCTCGACGCCGACATCTCCGTCAAGAGCCCTAATCGGAGGCAATACTATCCCCTACAACCCCAAGCATCGCCATTGGCGACGCACCAAGCTCTGGTTTTGAGGATACTGTTCACTTACTCGATGTCTCGATGTCAAAGCCTTAGAAAGCTTGTTCATTTCCCTGTCATTTTTGTTGAGTTTCAGTACTTGTTTTTTAGTTTTGAGTCATTACTATTGCAATTACAGTGATTAATAACCTGTAAGACTTGAGATATAATATGATGTTTACTTCTTAAAAAAACGAACTATCTAAAATTGTCAATTTTCAAATTCAAGAGTTTCTTATTGCATTTATTTTGTCCTAAACCCAGCAAATTTATTGAAGCAAGAAATCTAATATGCGGTTCAAAAAAATCACATTAAAGATTAATTTTGTTTTTTTTTTCTTCTGGAAATTTGCAGTTTAATTCACATTCTTTACATATACAAGATTTGAAAAATCATAGAGCTGCAGGTGATGATTCAAAACGAGGCATATTTTACATAGAGACGATGCTGTATTTTACACAACCCAGAAAAAAAATAAAAAGAGACGATGAAGATGAAGATGATGATGAGTAGAGAAAGATGGGTGACCGATCTTGAGATAATTTTTAGGTCCAAATCATTGTCCAGATTCTCTCTCCCAGAAAGCTAATAATCCTTCTGACTACGACTTTCTCACTGTCGTATTCCTCCTCCTCTCCGCTACTATCGTCGCCGCCGTTGGCGCGGCGGTGCTCGGCGGATGCATTGGTCTGGCCACCTTTGCTTAAACTCACCTCTGACTTCGTTTTCGCTTCGGTTGGGCTACCGACGGACCCTTTGCTGCCATTTTTGTTGGTCATTCTCGTTCTCTTCTCTCTCTTGTTTTTCTCCATTTTCTTGCTTTGCAACTGCAGGTCATCATCATAAGTGTCAATGATTTAGGGCTAAATCTGGAAGGAAATCAATAGTTTTGGCTGAGTTGGAAATAAAAACACTCTTTTGCCCTTACTTTTCACGGTGTAAACGACAGATTTTAGCGGAAGGACTACAGAAGGTCGAAATTTGAAACTCAGAGGACCACGGTGGTCGATTTGAAAGTTTAGGACTAAACATTGTGAAACCAACAAACTCGGAGGACCTTGGATGGCATTAACTCTAAATTTTTATATAGCAATTTTGATTTCTACCCTATTTCATTGCAAGAAATTATTTTTTTCATTAATGAAATAGGGTAGAAATCATCCAAAACATCCATATAAATAACATGTCATCATTTTTTCTAATTTTATTTTTCCATGTCATCAAATTAGATGGGTTACTTGTTAGAAATAGGCTAAAAATGCTAAATGAAAAATAATTAGGAGTATAATGACCTAGATGAACCATATTTTAATTCATGGTGCTGGATGAACAATCAGTGGTAGTACACGGGCCTATTTGGCCCTTTTGTCTTTAAAATATTGTTGTTAACAAGATTTAAACCCTTGACTTTTCGCATAACTTACCACTATTGAAACTAACTATGCAAATGACACTTATTGAATATTTTTATATACGGGTATATTTATTTAGATTATTCACAAGCATTATATATAATTTATTCATATTAAATTTATTACAAGTATTAATTTATTGATTTATTTATATTAAATTTATTACTAGTATTAATTAATGTAAGTAATTGTATCTTTATATAAATATTAATATAAAATTTATTAATTTATTTATAATAAATTTATTACAAGTACTAATTAATACAATTAATTGTATCTTTATATAAATATTAATATAAATTTTATTTATAAAATTAAAATATAGTTATATATATGTGTGTGTATGTATGTATAGTGTGTGTATAATCTGTATATATATAAATATATATGGTATTTGTTCAAAAGGTTTAATGTGTTTGGTTGGAAATGGTCTTAGCTCTTAACTAAGAGGTTAAGGGTTGTAAGTATAAAATAGCCTTATACAAAATAAACATTTTTAATAATATTCATTCAAGCTTGTAAGTATAAAATATCAGTACCCTAATTATGTAAATTATGTAAATTATTCATTTGAATTGTGTATATAACACAGAATGTTTTATTTTTTGTGATTATTCAAAACAGATCTTCTTTAGTATCTTGCGACGTGCACATTTCTTCTTGGTGTGCTTCAATTTCAACAAATCAAAACTTCAAGTGATCGACAACAGACCCCTTCCTGAAGGACTTACATATAAGAGCAAGTATGATGATTATCCAGAAAAACTAGTAAGAAATCATACATCTATTAATTCAGTTACTAATACTTAAGTTATTGATAATACATAGGCTTATATTATGTGTATTCTAGTCACAGATTCTGTGTATTCTAATATGTTATTCTGTACATTATTGATTTCCAATAGCATACCTCATGAAAAAACAAAAATAATACTTGGGCTTATGATTCTGTGTATTCTTGTATATGATTCTGTGTATTGTATTATATAATTCTGTATATGATTATGTGTTTTGTGTATATAATTCTGTGTATTTTGTATCCATATTCTACAGTTGGCTACCTTTACTAAGTACCTCCAGATAAAGAATAATCCACTTGTCAAGAAGAAGAAACTTATGAAAGTGGAATGCATGAAGATGCCTTGGCAAAGCGAAGAAATTGGAGTAGATTGTGCCATATACTCCATGAGGCATATGGAGACTTATAGAGGGACGCCAATAGAAGAGTGGAATACAGGATTTATAAGAGGCCAAGAAGATGTAAGTACAAAAATATTCATTCAAGTTTTATCCACATTAAAATATTTAACATCTCATTTCTAACTAATTTTGCATTATGCTGTTTGTAGGATGAATTCATCGCATCACTAAGAGCAAAATACGCAGCAAACATAATCATGTGGCCAATGAATTCCTACCTCGCAAAAGTTACCAAGGCAGCAGAGGAAAAATATACAAAAATCAAAATGAAACTTCATCTGGTTGATTTTGTAAACATGTGAATGGTTTGTAAACTGATTTGTATGGGTTGTATTATGGAATTGTTATGGATGTAATACAATGATGTAAAGAGGTGAATGATTTGTACAATGAAATTGAAATAATGATTTGTGGTATGTTTGAATTATGGAATGGTAATTGATGTAGAACAATGATGTAAATACCACTTGTTTAACTAATAAAAAAAATCTTTTTGTCTCATGGTATATTATAGAGTGCCGTGTCTATTAAGTTTTTGTAATTACTTCTGTGCATTATGGGTTATAATTCTGTGTATTAAGTTAAACAATTCTAATTCTGATTATTAGAAATTATATTCTGTGTATTACAGAGTTACCTTTTGTGTACTACACAGTATCATTATTTGTATTGTAAAGTATCATTCTGTGTAGAGAATTGTGGGCAGTACAAAGTTTATTATGTGTATTACATCCTAACATTCTGTGTATTACAACGTAACATTCTGTGTATTATAGAGTATCATTCTATGTATTACATATTATATTTCTATGCATAGTGAAATATATGAGAATAACATCACATGATTCCTATTGCTATGCATACTAGTATTTTCGCCCGTGCGTTGCACGGAATGGATTTGCTATAATATGTTAAGAATATTTAGATCGATATACAATTATGTAAATTATAATATCGAATATTATATAGTGCAATTGAAGAATTGAGTTTGATCGATTATGTTTTTTGATGTTATCACTGCTTAAATTTGAGCAAATAATTGCCCAATTAATAGTCAATGTGTATATATATGCATCCGGTGTTGAAACTTTAGACATTTTATATATCAATGTTTATGATTTGTATTAATTGGGCTAATTATCTCGTTGTCCAGCAACTCAGTTGATATCTACTATTTTATACAATAATTCACCCCTTATTTTAATTGTATTTCCCTTATCCTAGTGAAATTGGAAATTGTTTATGTGTTATATTGTCCAAGTGTTGAATTATCTACAAGGAACTACAAAGGAGGAATTTTGGAGCATTTTGGACAAGTTCTGGAAGAAAAGGGAATTACAAGGAAGAAAGGAAACAATAATACAAACTGGAAAAGAATTGGAAGTTGCCTAATGGGCCAAGACCCATCTATCTCCTATATATTCTACCTATTCTCTACAATTAAAGAGGTTCCCCTTACAGAGTTCTGAACCCTAGCTTTTAGTTTATATTTCCCTAGCATAGTTTAGATTAGTTTCACATTAGATTAGTTAATTTCAAGATTGGAATCAAAGATTGAAGATTGGATTTGTTCTTTATCAGTTAAGTTCTTTTATTCCTTTATTACTTTCTTGCAATGTTTATGGTTATTAATTATTGCTTTGTTTTGTTTACTCCCATCATGCGTGAGTAGTTCGTTTATGGGTTTGGATTAGGGATCCATTGTTAATCTTGATGTTCAATTGGTAATTAATTGCATAAAGGGATTGAACCTTTTACCTAGGGTTTATGTTGATTTGGAGATTTCTTTGCACTAGTTATTGGTTTGTGGCCAGAATTAATTGCTAGTCTAGGAGAGGGATTCATTACAACGACAGTTGGATAGAGACCTCGAGCCTTACCAATTTCAACCTAATTTTCCTGCTATGAAAGTAGAGGTAATTTTGGGGGCTTACAATGCTTAGGTGCTTAAGGTTATGATTGATGCATCACGACAGTGGGGCAATCTTAGCCTAATTCTCTTATTGATTACGAAAGTAGCTGAGTAGAATTCTTTTGTGCATTGCCCATATATCCCTTGGTTAATTATTCTTTCCCTAATCCTGAGCTTGTTAGAACATCAAGGTTACAATCCCCCTAATCTGGCCCATACCTTTTATCATATAGTTTTCACCTTAATTAATTGTTTACTTTTATTCCACATCATTCAGTCTTTGTTACTTGGATTCTATAAATTCATATACTCTAGTGCCTGGTAATTCACACAGTTTCGTGCCATAACACCAATCCTCAGCGGAACGACATTACCCTTTTTACACTCATCATTTGTGCTCATCATCATTTATAGAAATTATTTATACGGATGATATATTTTCTATGTAAATATATAGTAATTTTGTCATCTTTGTATAAAAAGAAAACATAATAGTATATCAATGTAACTGTTTTGAATTACACATTATTGAAAACCTTTTTGTAAATGACATTGATAGTATATTATATATTGTTATTGTAAATTTTTATACTTATTTTAATTTACATCACTAATGAAGTAAATGATCTAGAATTATAGCTTTTTAGTACTTTATTTCAAAATTATGGAGTAAAATATCCCGAACCTTAGTACTTCATGGATTATAAGATATTTCTAAAGCAGGTATGTATAAATTAACTCTGTTTTTTTTTAAGTGTATAAATTAACCTTATTTCATGAATATTTGATTTGTGAGCATGCTTTATTTGTTGTGTGTTTTTGCCTAACAGTTGGGTTGTATAATGTGTTAAGAGCTATAATTCTACCTAACCATGTCAAATTTTGGCTCTTTAAATTATACTTTATTTATCCTTAGGGTTTTATCTGTGTAATTAATTTGGTTAATTTTTTTAACGTGTTATGGTAATCGGATGGAAACTGTATAGCTTGGAATAAATTTAAAAAAAAACTACATTGGATAAGATAATTTATTTATTAACATTTAAAAAAAATACATTTATTTTTTTTAAATTGTAAACATAGAGTTCTAAAATTATGAACATGGACCCGAGTCCATAGCATAATTTACACACCTCTACCATGATCGTTCCCCCCTCTCACTCAACAACTCATGTTTAGCTTAATCTATACTAACATTCATGTATTTATTAACTTAATTAGCATAATAATTATTAGTCAATTATACTAATACCTATGCAATTAATTCCTTAATTACCATAATAATTATCAAATAATTAAATTAATATTACCCAGAAGAATATAAATGATTGTTTATTTTATTTTCTTTCCACCTCTCTCTCTCACACACACATACATATATATAATCAAAAAATTAATTGTTATTATAAAATAACATCCAACACACCCGTTTAATTGTAATTATAGTAATATCTATGAGGTTCTCAACGTGGCTAACCGCAGTACGGATAGCGGCGGTGGTTTTGCGCGATCCGAACCAGGCATCAACCTTGATTGGAGGATGACGACAATTAGGAACTGACATTGATCTTGATTGAAAGCAATTAGGAACTGACATTGATATGGTGCACAGTTCGATACAGAGAATCATCAGATTGCCGCCTCTTGCATCTGCGAATCAATGGTCAACATAACGCAAAAAGGTGACCATGTGGAAAAGCTAAGGTTATTCTAAGATTCCCTACCAAATTCTAGTACCTACCCTGCAACACTACAGTTTAAGAAGCCTCTATTACTTTCACTGTTAAACAATAGTGATTATACTTTGGAACATGGTCCATAATGCATTGTGGACCATGGGTCATAATTAATACTGCTGTTGTGTTAGACTGATACTGCAGTTGTGTTGAAAGGATATTGCAGTTGTGCTGAAAGGAAACTGTAGTTGCGCGGAACAGAGGCCGTGTTATCCATTTGGAACTGCAGTTGTGTTGAACGGATACTGTAGTTATGTTGAAATGATGAACGACCTCTGTTCCGTGCAACTGCAGTTTCCTTTCAACACAACTACAGTATCTTTTCAACACAACTGCAGTATCCGTTCAACACAACTACAGTATCAGCTATGATCATGGTCTACCATGCATTGTGGACCATATAATTTGCAGTTAAACAATTTGTATTCATCATTTATAGTAAACTTCAACAGTTATATGAATTTAACCCGCAAAGAATTACAAGGAAGTAAATTAGTCAAAGTTGTTATAGTTGACAAATTATACAATGAATCAAATTTTATCGTGCATTGTAGGTCTAAAATAACTTAGCTACTGAAATATATTACGCTAACTATCTTATAATGCAATATCTATTCATAACTACTTTCTCAACATACTAAAACACAAAGAGCCAAAGGGTCGAACCCACAACCTCCTATATGTGAGTGTAAGGTCTTGGCAAAACCCGCGGATTAATAGTCAAATCATGAGAAAATTTCAATTATTTCAATGTGGACCCATCACAATTTACATAATGAATATTAAAAATTTAAATTATGAACATTCAGTATTTTGAAAATGTGGACCCGCGTCCATAGAATAATTTGCCTACTAACGTTTTTTTAGCCCAATTAACATTCTATGACAGGCCCAAAATCCGATCTATTCTTCTTCTTGACTTTAACCTTGTAGTGTTGTACTTGTATAATTTGGGCAGCCCAAATGTAGCCAAATCGGCCCAAATATTATTTCTACATTCTTTCTGCAACTCCTTCACAGCTTCAAGTTTCGTCACTCATAAATTTATGATGCATTAGTTTATTGATACCCTAATTCGCTAATTGGTGGCGCTACGGCTATAAGCGATTTTCCGTCACTCAAGTGCTGGACACAGCGGCAATCGCAAATCTCCGGCGTCCGTCCCCATCCGCCACCGCCAGTCCGGTTCGCATCCGCCACCCACAGCCGCCTACCGTCTGCTCTCCGACGTTCGTCCACGGCTCCAGCCTCCACAGCCACCCAGAAGGTAAGTAAGGCAATAAGCCTTCGATTTCCATTTTTTTTAATCAGTTTTTTTTAATATGTAATATGTAATTGTTGAACTGTATTACTGATATACTGCATTATTTACTTACTGTATTACTGAACTAGTATTGAAAATTTAAGTAATTTTATTGTTGATAATATTTTTAAAATGATAAAATCAAATATTAATCATATGAAAACTCATTCTGAAATATATAACTCTTTAGAAATACTAATTTCGTTGTTATATTAAATATCATTGCCGGTGCACGGTATAAACTTTGGTAAAGATTTATTAATTTTTTTTATGAAAACAGTAAAGATTTATTAATGGTAAAGAATAAGCATTGAAATTGGGAATGAAACAAAAGTCAAAAAGATTTGTTAATGGTAAACAATAAACATTCAAATATAATAAAACTACTCTAACATAATACAAATAATTAAATTCAATATTTATTTAAATTTAATAGTAATACAAATAATTAAATTCAATATTTATTTAAATTTAAACTATTAAAGATGGTTTAAAAGATAATTTAAACAAATATTATTTCCAAACAATTATTAATCTTAAAGTAAATGTATAATAATAATCTAAATTAAAACAAATGCTATACACACACCCAAATACAGCATAACCCTACCCATCTTCTCTGCCGCCCACACCCATCGCGTCCCTCTGATTCTCCGCTTCTCACTCGGCGTCTCCGCTTCTCTGCCTCGGCGTCTTCGCCTTTCTGCCTCGGCGGACTCATCTTCTCTCTCTATCTCGCAGCCTCTCCGGTTACGGTTGTCCACCAAGGCGCTTTCGGCTCTCTGCAGTCAGCGCTTTCAAGTTCGAAGCTCCTCTCTCATCACACCTCTGTGGCAATCCATCGAACAGGTGGTGTGTTTGAACCGATTTATTGTAAAGTACGTGTTTCTATACTCCAAACTGCTTGACATTGGTACGACTTAGCAAATTCCTTTACCAATGTCAGAAAATAAGTTTAAATTATATGGCGTCTTTCATCCCTTCTGGTTTTCAATTCTTTGTGTTGGCAGTTTTCATGTTAATCACAGAAAGTATATTAAAAAAATTAATTATAAAATATAGTACTTTGATATTTTATTTATCCCCTTTGTATAAATTTCGTAATAATGTTTGCTTAATTGCTACTCATAATACTGCATACTAATTATTTCCAGGAATCTTGGAATTTCTCAATTTTGTTTGTGTTTGGGTGTCCATATATGACTATGAATATATATAATTTGTAACTCAAATTTTAAAACATTTAATCTGAATAAAAACAAAATATAAAAATAAGGTTGGGTTTATGTTCTCACATTCCAAACTTGAGATGTTTTAAGCTGTTTTGAGCCGAGAATTCTTCAAGCAAAGTAGTTAGCACAAAAAGCAAACGCTAAATGCTTACTGTTTTTTAGCATTATTATTAATCAAATTTATTAAAACGTTTACAATATCCATATATGTGTAGACAACACCATTGTATCTTTCTCTTGCATGGTTATAACAATATCCTTAGGATTTCCATATTTTTTGTCTCATATTCCTCTTGCCTGAAACTGGAATTTGTTATTCATTATTGGACTGATTAAAGAATTGAAACATACCAATGGTTCTTCTACATCTCTGAGCCATTTTTTCTGATGATGAACTCCAACTGGTAGCTATCTTGGGAATTATGAGGGCTTATTTATAGTGTTGTGTAGTATTATAGAAGCTTTATGTATATTTAATGTTAGTCTTGAAAATTGTATAAGCCATTTCAAATTTAAATTTATTTTGTATTGATGTCTTGTAATTATGGTTTTAAGCATACGAAGAGGCAACTTGGATGAGATAGTAAATAAAATCTGATATTCAAATAACCTTTCAAATTTCAAGATATTTAAATCTCAATGTAATTAATGAGAGAGTAAACAAAATCTGATTGCTTTGTTTGTTGCAGTAAATGTGGACACAATCCTCTAAAAATCTATCAAATTGCTTTCACACTTCGGCGGGAAATTGTAGTGGCTGCAGACATTGCCAGTGACCTGAAACCGAAACGATACAGCTATGAAGTTATTTGAAGGCGACAACGATGATGTAGAGAAGCTGAGCAAAATCGAGATAAACAAGGAGTTTGCTCGCCGATTCGAGCACAACAAGAAGAGAGAGGACTTGCAGAGATTCGAGGAGTTGAAGAAGAAGGGTCTTGTCGACGAAGATGACTCCTCAGACGAGTCAGAAGATGATGATGATGACGAAGACTTTGGGAAGCCAATTAGTGAAAAAGACGCAGAGTTCTTTAATGCTCTAATTAAGATCAGAAACAAAGACCCCATTTTGCTAAACAAAGATGCTAAATTATTTGAGTCTGAATCTGAGTCCGAGCCTGATTCTGAGGCTGATGATAAGAAGAAAGAAAAGGCTAAGAAGAAGATGTATTTGAAAGATGTAGCGTCAAAGCATTTGATAGAGGAGGGGCCGGAGTTCAATGATGAAGATGAAGAAGAGGATAAGGATAAGATGAAGGTGAAGACATACTCAGAGGAGCAAGAGGAGCTGAGGAAGGAGTTCCTGGATGCAGCGGAGAAAATGGAGATGGAGAATGAGCGGGATGGAGAGGACTTCTTTAAGGTAAAAGAGAGAGGTGATGAGGATGTGGAGGATGATGACGACGCTGAGGAGTTCTCCAAGAAGTTGGATGAGTATTTTGGGGAGGATGATAAGTTAGATGAGAATGACCGGTTTCTGAAAGATTATTTCAGGAATAAAATGTGGATGAATAGTGATGAGAAGGTTGGCAAGGAAGATGATGTGGGATTTGAATTCTCAGAGGATGAGGAGGAGATTGAGAAGCAGGAGGATTATGAGAGGGATTTCAATTTCAGGTTTGAAGAGAATGCTGGTGATAGGGTATGGGGACACTCAAGGAAAGTTGAGGGTTCGGTAAGGAAGAAAACCAATGCAAGGAAATTGCAGAGGGAGAGGAAGGAAGAGAGGATGGCAAAGGAAGAGGATGAGAGGAAGGAGGAGTTGAAGCGACTGAAGAATTTGAAGAAGAAGGAGATGAGGGAGAAGCTTCAGAAGATTAAGGAGACTGCAGGGATTGGAGATGATGGGGTTTGCTTGTTAGATGAGGATGATTTGGAAGAGGAATTCAATCCAGAGGAGTACGATAAGAAGATGAAAAAGGCATTTGGAGAGGCTTACTATGAGGCAGAAGATGTGAACCCTGACTTTGGGAGTGATGAGGATGCAGATGAAGGTGATCTTGAAAAGCCTGATTTTGACAAGGAGGACGAGTTACTTGGGCTTCCAAAGGGATGGGATGAAATGAATCAGCCACGTGAGGGGTTCTTATCAATTAGGGAAAGAATTTTGAAAAGCCAGGAAAATACAGGCGAAGAGCATGAAACAGTAGATGAAGAAGATGGGGTGTCTGAAGAAGGTAAGCGGAAAAAGAAGCGAAGGAAGGATAGTGTTGTCATGCAGGCAGCTAAGGATCAATTAATGGAGGAATATTATAAGTTAGACTATGAGGATGCGATAGGTGACTTAAAGACTAGGTTTAAGTATAAACCTGTCAATGCTAAAAGATTCGGCTTGAGTACTGAGGAGATGTTAATGTTGGATGACAAGGAGTTGAATCAATATGTACCTCTAAAGACGTTGGCACCATATCGAGACAAGGATTGGAAGGTGCCCCGAGCTAAGAGACACCAGCAAAAGCAGAAAATTAAAGAATTAATTCAGGGGAAGACACTAGACATCAGGAAGAATGAGAAAAAGAGGCCAAGGGATCAGGAAACCACAATAGTGGCAAATTATACAGAAAATGAGAAACCACATTTGGAGGGATCAAATGGCGATACAAGCACTCTATCGAGGAAAAAGAGGAGAAAGATGCGTCTAGCTGAACTTAAGACATCTCACCGGAGGCTTTTGGCATTTGGGTTCAATAAGAAGAAGTAGCATTACGGTGAAACTAATTCATTGTGAAGGTAAGCACTTATTCTCAAAAGTTAATATCCATAGCTTTTAGTCTCTTTAGATGTTTTACTGGCTTTAAACTTAAATCTGCATTACTATAAATTGAACCTTGATGGCTGTTCACTAGGTAATGAAGATTGAACTGGTGTCTCTCTTCTCTTGTAAGGAAATGATTAAAGGATTTAAAGCTATGATCTTGCTGGTCATTGATCTAACCCATTTTTATCTGTATTTGTGAATCTTAAGTTGCTCTTTACTAAACAAGACATCTTTGTTCCATATTTAAATGGAAAGTCTTTTACAATAAACACCATTTTGTTTTCTTAATCTTTTCCCTCGAAATTCTGCAGGGTTTGGTCAACTTTACAAACTAATTGGCTCCTTGTCAAGAATCAAAGCAGACTACAAAGTGATTTCTGCAGAAGCACAACTGAAATTTTCCATTTTTCTCCGTGCTATCAAATTTCATACAGCAACTTGTCCTCTTGAAGTTAGTATTTGCTTGGGGATGCAAAATTTTGTTCTTGAGTAGCTTCTATATCTGAATTGTGGGGATTGTTTGCCCTTTCATAATAGTTGTTTTTTTTGTTGTTGGGATGTTTGTCGTAGATAGACTTTGTACTTTGTAGCAGGCTCTTCAGAACATTAAAAGAATGCTATATTCTCTTCTGTCCTTTTAACATGATTGTACCCTCTATCTTTTATACGTCCGGTTCTGGTTCTATACTTCTGTCAAGAGGATTGGTTCAAATGGTTTGCAATTTTATTTTTATATTAAAGAATTTAAAAGTGTTAGTATTTTCAAAAAAAAAATAAAATAAATAAAAGTGTTAGTGAAAGGTTATTTAATACCGAACCTTTTTCACCAATAAGTCTAAATAAAAATATCAACTATGGAGTATTAAAATGACTCTTTGCTTCTTAATAAAATATAAACTAAAGTAAGAGAAAAAAGTATTCCATTCTTAAATACTCCATCTATCCCATTTTATCAGTACTACTTACTATTCATTGGTCAAATTAACTCTTTAATATTCTTTAATTATTTTTAAATTTAACTTTTTTTTTGTGTGTGTTTAATAGTACTATTAGTGTAGTTTCTAAATGTATAAATTTGTATATTAATATTAAACTTAATATTATGAAAAATTAGATTACAATAAGAATTTTTTTCCAAAATGGTCCCTTGACTATTGCTCATTCTCAATTTTGTATTTCGACTTTCAATTGCACCAAATGTGGTCTCTCGACTTTTAAAAGTTCACCCAATTCGGTCTTCCGTTATATATTCCGTCCAATCAATGTTAAAATGAAGGGCATTTTCGTCCATTTACCTATTGTTAGCCTAATAAACATTGAGAAATAGTTGAAGGACCGTTTTGAGAATAGTCGAGGGACTATTTTGGGAAAAACTCTTTTATTTATTTCATTTTTGTTTATTTTCATTTTTTAGACTATCAAATTAGAATTTCTATACATTTTTTTCTTACAAATATAAATAGTTAAAATTGCGCAATCCAACTTCAAAATTTTTAACTTTCTTTACCGACTTTTTTCACTCTATCTAAACAAACTATTCTTATTAAGTTTTACAATAAGGTCCATAAATTTCTTAAATACTCATATACTTTTATTTTTATCCTTTTATGTTCATAGACAATCAAGCACTATGTATCACATTAAATATTATTTTTATCGTTGAAAATAATATTATTTTTTTTCGAGCTTAGACACCCAAACAGTGCAAAATGTAGGGAAAATGTTGGACTGAAAGGTAAGTCTTTACAGTAAACTTCTCGGGTGAGCCGAAAAGTAAAATCTCGTCAATGTTTCCTGCAATATTTCCTGTATTTGATTCCTAAGTAAATATTAAATTTTATATTAATTTGCATTATTTAAGATATTGTATGACATCTTTTATATGTTTTCCTCTCTTTTTTTTATTAATAATAAACTATTAATTATTAAGGCAAGTATAATTTGTTTTATATTGTGGACACATTATTTTTAATAATTTTGATTTAATTTAATTATACCTTAATTATAAAAATTCTACCTAATAATTTTAGTATACTATAAATAATGTTTAATAATTGTCAATTTGTATTCGACAATAAAATTTATAGTTAATTTTTAAGTCAATTATAAAATCTTTTGTACTGTGGGCACATTATTTTTAATTATTTGGGTTTAATAATATTATATCTTATTTATAAAAAAATTCAAAGTAATATTTTTAGTACTACGGATGTGACTAAGAATTATTTTAATCGGTGCCTAAGCGGAATTTTTGCAACACTGATAATTAATAATTATTATTAATATTATTGCCTAATAAGTATTTATGGTAATTCTCATCACCTTCTTCCGTGTAATTTTTATGATAATCTATATACATATGTTTATACATAGTGATTGATTGTCTATGAACATAAAAAAGATAAAAATAAAAAGTATATGAGTATTTATGAAATTTACGGAACTTATTGTAAAACTTGATATATAGGAATAGTTTTTATGATTCGATGGAGTGAAAAAGTCTGTAAAGAAAGTTAAAAATTTTGAGGTTGGATTGCGCGATTTTAACTATTTATATTTGTAAGAAAGAAATGAATAGAAATTCTAATTTGATAGAGTCTTAAAAAAAAAGAAAATAAACAAAAATAAAATAAATAAAAGAGTTTTTTCCAAAATGGTCCATCGACTATTCTCAAAATGGTTCCTCAACTATTTCTCAATGTTTATTAGGCTAACAATAGGTAAATGAACGAAAATGCCCTTCATTTTAACACTGATTGGACGGAATATGTAACGGGGGACCAAATTGGGTAAATTTTTGAAAGTCGAGGGACCACATTTGGTGCAATTAAAAATCGAAATGCAAAATTGAGAATGAGCAATATTCAAAGGATCATTTTGGGAAAAAACTTTTAAAATAATTTTAATCAATTCTCATCAACCGAATTAGATACGTAAAACGGGACGAATAGAGCAATAAACGTAAACGTGTTGGAAATTGGAATAGTGTGCTTGTTTCAACATTGAACTTGTTGCCAGCGGCCGACTCTCACCCACCCAACTAAGGTAATGGGATCCTTGACTTCTACTCATCAGCAATTCACTACAAATCGTGAATGGTAGCACATGTTATAACCTTTTTACCGTGGGATGCACGGTCTAAATATTTGAAATATTAAAATTATGTTATGTTTAAAATTATTAATGTCATTACATTTCATATATAAAAAGGGAATATGAGATTAATTATTTTATAAATTTTTGTTTTTTAATTATTATGTTGATGTGCTATAATAAAATTAGGATCATTTTTACCCGTGCGAGGCATGACCATATTGTCAGAGTATAAGTACAAAGTACAAAATATGAAATGATATAATAAATAAAAGTAACAATATTTTCTCACATTAAACATAAATAAAGATTACAAATTAAAAATAAAAAATTGTAAATAACATTTTAAGTAGTGTTTAAAAACTCTTTAAGTTCCCCCCAAAATAGAACCTTAAAGCTATCTAGATTTTTTTTTTGAATACTACTAACTCTATTACAATGCAGTATCTGTTCATAACTACCCCCACCACCTCCAGTATAAAGGGAAGGGTTTGATGCCACTGGACCACAAAGCCATCTAGATTTTTTAATAACAATATTTTGCAAAAGTGTTTTAGTAAAGTCCTAAACTAATTCAAAAAATATCTTTATAATTTCTTCATACTCAAGCAGTACACAAACATGACTATATCTATATTTATACATATGGATACATAATTATACCTTCAAATTTAAATTTTTTGAACATTCTCTAGATCTTGAACTTTTAAGAACAGATTCGTTGACATGGCTTATATGAGGGTGTATAAAAATTTCAAGAACAGTATATTGAGTAGATTTAAATTGTAGAATGTGTTTTTATGAAGATTAAGCATACAATATTTGGTTTCAAATATTTAGTATTGGGCTCATATTTAATCCAGATTGTAAATTGAAAACAAGGAGCATGTATTAGACTAATATGATTTTTGTATAGATAAAAGTAATATAAGGCAAATTGTTTTACTAAACTTCGTTTTCCGATGTTAGTTTCCTCTTGTTTTTGTAATATAAGGCAAATAGTTAATATTTAGGTATATCTATATTTATAATCTCTGTGCTTTATTTTTACAGGTTCGAATTATACTCTGAATTTTTGTTTTAGATCTACAAATTTAGATAATCCTGTAGTGAACTACGTTACAACGAATTAAATTGAAAAAAACACTCAAAAATGCATTTATAAGTTAATTGATAACGTTTAATAGTTTCAAATTTAAATAATACGGAGTAATAAAAAGAATTTAAAAAAATGCAATAAAAATACTCTGTTGCATGCATCACTAAGGGTGTGTTTGGAAAGTAGGAAAATGACTTCTGGAAAATGTTTTCTGGAAAATGAGTCATTTTCCGAAAAATGGTTTAATTTTCAGTGTTTGGATGCATTCTGGAAAACTGTATTTGTGTGGTTGGTTCATTTTTCGGAAAATGGATAGAAATATATAATTATATATTTTTAATACTTTACTTAAAATATTAAAATATTTATAATAATATTTATAATTTATAATAATAATTAAAATTAAAAAAAAAAAACACCCCCCCACCCCGGTTTTTGGCGAAAACCAAATCCGCCGGAAACCACTTTGGTTCCCGCAGCGAGGAACCAGAATGCTCTGGTTCCCGGCTAGAAACCAGAGCACTGTGCTCTGGTTTCTCGCCGGAAACCAGAGCACTTGGTTTCCGGCGGAAACCATGATGTGTGTGTGTTGTTGTGGGCGGAAAATGACTTCCGCCCAAATTTGGCGGAAGTCATTTTCCGCCAAATGAAGCTTATTTTCCCCAGTCAACGGATAATGATTTCCGTTGACTGGGTTTTCCAATGCTTGCCAAACACCCAAAGCCCGAGAAATGATTTCCGGAGGTCATTTTTCGGGCTTCCAAACACACCCTAAATTTTAAATTAAAAATACACAAATTATTGCATGGACCATGATCCACATAGCTGTGTGGACTAAAAATAAAAAGTACATTATTTTTATACTGAAGGTACATTATTTTTGTAAATGTACCTTCAATACAAAAATAATGTACCCTAAAATAATGTACCACAGTATAAAAGTAATGTACCTTCAGTACAAAAATAATGTACTTTTTATTTTTGGTCCACACAGCTCTGTGTGAACCATGGTCCATGCAATAATGATTGATACAAAAAATGCTGGGCCTAAAACAATTAGGCCCGTTTACAATATACAATGTAGCCCAACTACAATTCCATAGTTGTAATAAGTAATCAGATTATTTGGGCCCAAAAAATATTAATTTTGTTTCAGTCCAAACACCCCAAAAAAACTAAGCCCAAAATAAAATCCTAACCTACATATAAAAACCGAAATGTTTGGCATTCTCCATTCGGTCATCACTCAAGACCGACTGCTCTCCTCCTTCTCGCTTCTGGCTTCAGCAAATATCCATGGCCGAAATTTCTTCGCCAAACCATTTCTTTAACTTACCTTGTACGGTGGCGATCTTGATTTGTAATCGGTCCTCTAGATCTGTTCGAGATAAGTAACTCCTCTGTAATAATGATTTTTAGATCTTACATATAGTTTATACAGATTTAAATTTAATTTACGATTTGTAGACATTATTTTTATATAGGTTCGGTCTATGTTCTTGAAATTGTTTGTTTTTTTTGAAGATATACAAATTTTAATGTGATTTACTGAATATTGTCTCCTATTATTGTTGAGCATTTAAGTTTCACGATTTTTAAAGTATTATTATGAGTCAGTATAAAGCATAAAAGCAACTCCTTATTTTAAGATTTCAGCTGAAACAAGTTGTGGAAATGCGGAATTCATTAAAGGCTCTGCCGTTTTATTTAACAATCACGAGTTCTAGCTTTACACCGCTATAGTCTCCGGCCTGGAAATTTCCATCTCATCTGATCTGATCTTCCGTATATATAACATTTCCATTTCTTTTTCTTCTGTGTTTGTGTAAGATCGAAGAAAAAGAAGTATGGAAAAACAGGTTCTTGATTACGTGTTAGTCCCGTTGGGGCTTTTAGTTATGGTGTGTTATCACCTATGGCTTCTGTGGCAGATTAGGAATAACCCCAACCGCACCGTCATCGGTGTCAATGCAATCAACCGCGGCTTCTGGGTCCGCGCAATGACGGAGGTACCATTCTTCTCTATTACTTTCTCAACCAATTGAAACACAAAGAAATCCATATTGACTCTATTGAGGCTCGATCTCATGACCTCTCATATAGGCTATCAGGCTCCATTCAATTCATTAGTTTCTTTGATTTAATGATGTGTTATTGTTATATAGGATGTGTCGAAGAATGGGGTTCTAGCAGTTCAGACATTGAGAAACAACATAATGGCGTCAAACGCTTTTAGCGTCGATGGCGATAATGCTGAGCTCCCTCATCGCGGTGTTGATGACGGGCTTTAACAGTAACAGCGACCGGTACCGGTCCATGACGATTGTGTTAGGCGACAACAGGTGCATAAAGTTCTTCTCAATACTGGTTTGTTTCCTGGTGGCTTTTCTGTTCAACCTTCAGTCAATAAGGTACTACAGTCACGCCAGCATCCTCGTTAACGTTCCTTACCGGAAAATAATGGAGGGATGGGAAGCTGATCCGACCAACCAGTACCGTTGTGTGGTGACGTCGGAGTACGTAGGGAGGACAGTGAGTAGAGGGAGCTATTTTTGGTCTCTGGGGCTCAGGGCATTTTACTTTTCTTTTCCCCTCTTTTTGTGGATCTTTGGACCTATTCCTATGTTCTTATGTTGCATTGTCTTGGTTTTCATGCTTTATTTTCTGGACGTTACAGTGGATTTTCGGTTGGTGGCTTCTACACGAAATGGGGAGGAGGATGTGGAGATTGGACAACAACTTGGAACTATAGATTGATTAGTGTAATGCTAAATACCCGGCCTAAACCTGTAACTCACTTTTTAAGTTTTTCAGTAGTGTAGGATTTTATGAAAAACGTCGTACCTTAGCTTGGGATTCAATCTAATTTGAATCCAGTTGGTGTTATTATTTAACTAATCTATGTTATCATAAGATAGGTTTCTTTCGGATTCCCCATAGTTTTACTATTCTAAATTTCTATTTTCTTTTTCGGTAATTTATGTATTACACTATTACCTACACCGCCTCCACCTACACATATATCAAACAAGAAAGAGTTTTACTATATGGGCTCTCAAGGTAAATGTAACATCAAACTTTTATGTGAGAGAATAAAAATATGAAGTATAATTGTGATAAGTTTGTTATGGTCATGGCTTATGTAATATTCATCCTGAGCGTAGTAGTTGACAATTGTGACAATTGTGATATGCCTCTTCTGAACAATGATATGCAGTTCAGTTCAGTCGGTAGGATTCCCACTGAAGAACCGATCAAATACACAAGGTCGGAAGTGTACCTTCTGTTGGGATTATTGTCTAGGGACTTCAGTATGTATATGAAGACTCAGGTGGTTCACGGAGAGGCTTGTCTACATTTAGCAAGACCATCAAAGAAGCCTTAAGGCCCTTTAAGGATCACAACTTCACATTTGTAAAACAGTCTGCGAATCAAATTTTCATTAGCTTAGCTAGGAAAATTGTTTCTATGTCAGATTGTATGAAATGTCTTATAATTTCATTGAACCTTGTTGTAATCGTTTCTAATGCTTATTAATGAAGTTTACCTTTCAAATATATATATATATATATATATATATATAAAGTATAACTTGAGAGTGCATGTGGTATTTTTCGACAAGAAATTGATACTGCATTTAAGGCAGTTGATCGGAATCTTTAAAATTTTGCGTATTGAAACTGCAATTAATGAAGTTGATCGGAAGCGACGAAGTTGATCGGAAGCTTTAAATACTTATGAACGTATCAGGAAGTCGCTAATCTGTCATATGAAAAAAAAAAAAAAAAAAAAAAGGAATACGACGTACAAGTTACAACAACTCAATGGTATATAAAAAGGAAAATGGTTCCTCCCCTAATTCCTTCATCAATCCTTAGGAATTGAAGTACCATCATGACAGCATCATTTATTCCTTACTTCAAGTAATGTTGAGCCTCGTGAATTTGCTCATGAAATTTCTGGTTAAATCTCTCCATATCTCAAGTATAACCTGCGGGCATCCACATTTCAGAAATGCACACATATGAACTAGTAGAGTGTAGTCTCTTTATCCTAAAAACTGGGCAATTGATCAACAAACTCACAATACAAACTAATTGACCCAAGCAACACATGATAAACAAAAACAACCTGTGCACAATCTGGCAACTAATTGTGTACAAATATTCATCTTCATAACTAAAAATCCAATCTAGACATATACTCTCTTCCACTTGTCACTAGTCCCAAATATATGCTATTGTATGCAATTACCTCATTAATTTCTGCATTTGCTACTCCATAAAGTTCACGAGCATTATCCAGAATCACCTCTGCAATTCCAAGCCTTTGACCAATATTGATTGCATTTGAACGTCCTGCACTCAGATATGCTTCATTAGTTTTTGCTACATGACAGTATTTAGATGGCATAACTACTTCAACAACATTATAATAAATTCCATGCATCACATGGGTAAATTACTAGTTATGGAGTACAAAAGACGAAAGGTCCAGTGGCATATATATAGTAGCAGAAGCAACGAGCTAAAAAGATAACTACCTTACCTTCGAAGGTCACTAAGTGAGACATTGAAAGAGATAATATACAAGATCCACTGACTATAAAACATAGGGGATATGAATAATTGAACAGAAGAATTCAGGGTCTATCATTACAAAAATAACCTGGAACTCCCCAAAGAGGCAATATCTAATGCTGAAACAAAACAGAGAAACATCTAGCATTTATAATTTTCGTGTGTACTCTGCCTGTTGATACTATTCCTCAATAAAAGAATCAGCTTATCTGTAAGGACTTAACCCCTAACTCTGAAAAGCTAGATGGGGAACTAAAACTAATCGCTATTCATACATATGCTTCTTTTGTATGAAACATGCGATTTCAAACAGAGTCATTTAACTTGGAGACACATGCATAGGTACATGCAAGCATACATCAAGATAACCCCACCTTTGAAACACTTTGGTAGTTTTCCTGGATCAGAATCCTATATGATGAATTAGAACACATTTCTGTTACCTTATATCTGTCAAGAAAAAAATTCACATCATTTTGATTGAGTAGTTTGATATGTTTTATCAAGAAGGTATACTGTATAAAATTATTAAAACGCAAAATTTTAAAAAATTGCACTGCTAATGTTTTATATTTTTCATTTGCTATAGAAAAATTCTACCATGACCAACAATATAAGAGATAATAGCCAAAGCAAAAAGTCCTTCATGTGTTTTTATTCTCCTCCAAAAATTCTTCATCCAAAGCAAACAACAGAATGACCAAAATTATAGGTCCTTTAATTCTAACTTGTATCTATGACAAGGTTTCAACACTTAATAGCATATTGTAATGTATTTCATCCAACAACCATGTCAAGATCTCAAAGAAACTGTCTTGAATTTCCCTTGTTTACTTAGTAAATAAAGCAAAAGAATACAAAATTTTTCCTTACCCGACTTTGCCATCACAGCAGCCAACCCAACAGTCTTCAAGCAAATGGTTTTTCCTCCAATATTGGGGCCAGTAATGACCAGAACTTTAGTATTTTGGGCTATAAATATGTCAACAGGAATAGGGGGGAGCTTGTTTAACTTTAGCAACCTGCATAAACAGGAATAAGCTACACCATTTATATTTCTAAGAAACTTATACATGAAAAGTAGAATCAATTCTTAAGGCTAAGCAGCCACCTCCATCTCCAAGGATGATATGTCCAAATTTGATTCTTCACGAGTAACAGAGGTGCCCTTGTCTTGTGGCAAAAATAAATCAGGATATGCACCTCCAAGTGACAGGCTATACTGTGCTCGAGCATTAATCTATCTATCTATCTATATATATATATATATATATATATATATATAGTCAAAATGAATATTAGTGGTATCCTTAACTAATCACTGGAATAACATAAAACTAAATTTAAAAAATGTGCTGCATGCAAACTGGAAAGGCAGAGACAGGTTATCAGAAGCCCAAAAACAATGAAGCTTCAAGGTCAATTAGGTCATACAATTTTAGTACAGATCAATATGTTAGTGGGGAAACATGGAGGAAACAACTAATTGCATGCAAAAGTTTGGCGCTTTTATATGGGATACCTACAGCATCTATTCCAACTATGATACTGAAAACATTTTCGATGTCATGAAGATCTTCTTGCATCTACAGTCCACAAGAAAATAAATAGAAAGAGAATTGGTCAGAAACCCATTACAAAATATGACAATGCAAGATAGGGGGAACCTTCTTTGTTATCTTAAAGAGAACATCAGCCTCAGCCTTAGTTTTAATGCAACAGCTGGGAGAGGTTCGATAATACTTCCCATACCTGAACCGCTACAATAAACTACCAGTCTCAACCAACATTATGCATAAATAATTATGTCATTGTAAACTAAAAGAGGAACAATTGTCTCACAAACCACATAAGAAAATAGTGTATTCCTTCTTATCGTTGCATTTGAAACTAAAAATCCCATTCATATTATTGGAAACATACTATGCTAGTATTATGTTCCTTGATCTTGAAATCACATACTTTTGCTCTGATCTGAATTGTTTCAAGCTTCAAATGCAGGAATAAAAGGTAAGAAAGGTACATGAGTAAAGAATTATTTACATGGGCAAAAAAAAAAAGATAACTGAAATAGTTCAAATACCTTGACAACAGAAGCCCCTTTCGCTGAGCAGATCCTGATCGTATGCACCATCTGCCATCAACTGTACTCACTTCCTCAGCCAATATTTGTAGAAGAGGCTATTAAGAATTTGAAAGAAGATACATCTGATTGCAAGTGCGAAACTGTCAAATTTGAGGATTCTTTTTCATTTATCATCCAGGAGCCCAAATTTTCATAGTAATCATTGAAATTTTGAAGTGCTTTAGTGTGGGAGAAATACAGAGTTAGCACATCATGAAAAAAGCAACGTATTACCAAAGAGGATGATTCCCTTGTTTCATTCCTAATCAAGGCCTCCATCAACTGGTACAACTGAATGGAGAAGATGATTAAACAGATACTCCTTAGTCCATTTATGGGTCTGGTTCGGACACTCGTGGGAAGTTATTTTTAATTTAATTTTTAATAATATTAAGTTTAGTATTAACATACGAAATCTATATATTTAGAAACTACAATAAAAATACTATTAAACCCAAAAAGAAAATTAAAAATGACTAAAAAATACTAAACAAAAATAAACAAAAGAGAAAGAGTTAATTTGACGAATAGTAAGTATGACAGATAAAATGGGACAGAGGGAGTATTAGATAGTATAGTAAACACAGGAAATGTGGAGCAGGCCTCCAAAATAATAGTCAATTTTTATTACAACATTGCTACAGAGCACATATAAACGAAATCCAGCATTCATAGGATGGCAACGGGGCGGGGGCGGGAAGTATACTCCCCGTCCCCGTCCCCGCCCCCGACGGGGAATTGAAATATTCCCCATCCCCGTTCCCGCGGGGAATTAGGCGGGGACGGGATTCTCCGTTCCCCGTCAACTCCTAGTCAAAATATTAAATAAATGTAAATTTTAATAATAATTTTTTTTAAAAATATAAGTCCTAGCTTCAAAATTTAAAATATGTATATATGTAATTCATATGGCAGTATGGGAGTATACTATGTAATATGTATATATGTAATTCATATGGCAGTATACTATGTAATATGTATATATATGTAATTCATATGTGTAATGATGTAATATCTATATATGTAATTCATATGGCAGTATAGTATGTAATATGTATATGTGTAATGCAGTATGTGTAATACAGCTGCTATGCTATATATATATATATATATTCGGACGAGGCGGGGAGGGGAGGGGTATCCCCGTCCCCGTCCCTGTCCCCGACGGGGAATTTGTGAAATTTTCTGTCCCCGTCCCCGATCCCCAAAAATTTTCCCCATCCCCGTCCCCGTCCCCGTCTCTAACGGGGACGGGAATCCCCACCGAGAACGGAGCACATTGCCATCCCTATCCAGCAATGAAGAATCATTGCATAAAAAATATCATCCAGACTCATGAGAAATATTATGGGCCCATCTAGCCAAATAGAAAAGTTAGAAATATTATATCATCAAATCAAATATATTGTGATAATAAATAAGAAAAGAAAAGAATATCAAACGAGTTATATAGATTAGCGATCCAATCAGAATAAGGGTAGAAGAATATTAATAAATCATTTTATGAAATAAATATTTTTACATTTTTTAAAAGAATATTAATTTATTCAAAAAAAAAAAAGAATATTAATTTGTACCTTTACCAATCTTTTCAACTTTTTCCTACTACAATTTCAATGCAAATTTAAAAGAATATTACAAATCTAAATATGTAATATACTTAAGGACTATATTAGTCTATACAAATTTAAACTTTTAATTCTTTTAATTTGGAAATGCAATTTCCTTAATTATAAATAATAAAATATAAAATATAATTTACAGATATGAAATATGTAATTATAATATACTTAAGGACTAGATTAATCTTGTAAATTTGCTTAAATACATACATATACTTATGGACTATATTAATTATACAACATTAAAATACTAATTTTGCTAATTTCTAAATGTAATTATTTTAATTATAAATCTAGCAATATAGATTATAATTAGGGAAATTATATAATAAAATTTGCCTAATCATGAGTATTTCAAGAAAAAAAATTATAGAATTTGCCTAAATACATATTAATAAATATTATGTGTATATACAATGTATTATACAATCATATAACAAACTGCGTCATATTAGAGTTTAAATTTAATAATACAAAATTTAAAATTTACATCTTTTTTTTTCTAAATATAATTCTTTTAGTTTTCATATTGTTGGAATTGTAATATATATGATATACAATTAGTAATAAAGCAATTTAATTATGTAAATTTTCTCTATAAATTTATCTAAATATGTACATAATTAGGGATTATATTAACCTTACAAACGTTTATTTTTAATTTTGTATACTATGAAAATATATATTTGACCAGATATATACAAATTTAATTATATTATTATATTGTACATTTTAACATATTTTTATTTTTTAATTATTATTTAAATTCATAATAACATAAATTCTTTTGTGCATTGCACATGTAAAGCACTAGTTTTAAATTTTAAAATACAAGATTTAGAATACAATATTAACATATGAGTACTAGAATATGATAGTCCCTTTTTTCAAAAAAAAAAAAAGAAAAAAAAAGAAAAAAAAGAATATGATAGTCCTTATGAACTAATATTAGGGAATGATTTTTTAAGTATGATAAATTATTGATGGTTTTATCGGGACCGGGTCCATTATAAATCGGGTATAATAATAATATAGGACAAAATAGGAAATGATAATGTTATTGATTAGGGCGTGAGACCCAGCAGAATATGTACAAAGTCCAAAGGTACCGGCCCAAGAAATGGCGGTCCAAATAATAAATAAATAATAGGGGGACTAGTAAATAAATAAAGAACTTAGAGACTGACTTATAAATAAATAAATAAATAATACCCAACCATGCTGCCACTAAGACTTGAATCTAGGTGCAACAACCAAGGGAGAAAGACCTAACCACTGGGCTATTGAGTGGATCATGATATGAGGGATGCCTGGTATGGACCAAACCCTCCCTTTTATACTGTTGATAGTGATTGGCACCCTCCACGTGTACGGCATCAAGATGGTGCTAACCCCCCACCAAACACGCGTCCCACATATTCCCGTCATGATAGCTCCCACCATCCACGTGCACTGGGCCTATATCTCATAACCCCATCATAAGTCTCCCACTTCTTGTAGTTATTAGATAATGACTATGAGAAGTATTAATAGGTCCTGCCAGACTCCTCAGACTCTCACATCCATTAGGTACCTCCTCTTCCGATTCAACAACCACCCTACTCGGCTAAGCTCGCTTATTCCTCCATCTTCAAGTCAGCCCCCTGGTATGATCGTTTGTTCCTCCTTTCCATTTTCTTCCTCGGTAGTTGGCCATGTAGGCTATAGCATTCCATAAGTGTGGCTAGGAGATATTCAAAGAGTACGCCCAAGCAGAGTAGGCACATCAAGACCTAGAGAGCGAGCTTCGCCCTGACCATGAAAATGTACAAGAAGAACGAATCTTGCATGAGTTCCAATCGCTCCCTCCTTCTTTCTTTCTGTACCCTACATAAATTTTCTTTTAGTGCATGCTGGGTTGCGTACCTTTCTTGGCATGCCCATGTGCGTTTGGGGTATTCGCCGAGTTCTTTAGGGATCACGCCCACTAACCCAGGAATAACACCTTTTGAGGGCTGTGGGCTGCCTGCTGCTTCATGCTAGCACCACTCACCTTTTTTTTCTTTTTTTTTTTGAGTGCACGCTGGGTTGCGTACCTTTCCCAGCATGCCCAAGTGCGTTTGGGGTATTCGCCGAGTTCTTTAGGGATCACGCCCCCTGATCCCAGGAATACCGCCTTTTGAGAGCTGTGGGCTGCCTGATGCTTCATGCTAGCGCCACACACCTTTTTTTCTTGTTTTAGTGCACGCTGGGTTGTGTACCTTTCCCGGCATACCCATGTGCGTTTGGGGTATTCGCCGAGTTCTTTAGGGATCACGCCCATTGACCTGGGAACACCGCCTTTTGAGGTTTGTGGGCTGCCTACTGCCTCATGCTAGCGCCACACACCTTGTTCTTTTCTTTTCTCCTTTTTTTTTTAATTTTTTTTTTGTGGAGGTTTTGGCTTGATGCCAGGTTAGTAGTAAGAAAGCTATAGTTGCGAAAGCAACTATGAGCTTTTATTGAATAAAATAAAGAGAACATATATACAAGTCGTATATAAATATCTCGAAAGCTTATTCTTGTGAAGCCTCTGTCGCTTGTTCTAGGTTTATTTCAGAGGTTTATTCTTGCGATGTCTTTCTCACTTGCTCCAAGTTTACCTGACCTTTATGCCGAGCGTGTTTGGCTCCCGGCCGTTCCTTTTTTGTTCCATACCGGTAGTTGTTATTCCTTATTCTCTAGCAGGCTTTTTGGTAAAGTTCACGAGCCATTTGTTGGTCTCCTCGCACCATTCTAATCCTCGTGGGAGTGGGGAATTTCAAACATAGGTGCTCCATTTTCAAAATCCCGCCTACCTCTACTAGCCCTAGCCTTCCCAAGATGATATTATGGCGCACGTAATCCGAACAACGACAAAGTCCATCTCGATTTTCTGGACGTTCGGAGGGATCCCCAATTCCACCGATAACCGTATGGACCCCTCAATTTCAATGGTGTCCCAAGTGAACCCCGCAAGGGGAGTCTTAACCGGGGGGAGTTGATCTTGGGTGAAGCCTAACTTTGTGAACACATCGAGATACATCATGTTGGCACTGCTTCCTGTGTCTACCAGCACTCGTTTCACCACTGTCCCGTTTATTCCCATCGATATGACTAAGGCATCTCGGGGTGCGGCCCCTTTACTCGGGAAGTCGTTGTCTGAGAATGTTATGCTTTCCCTCCGCTGCTTCTTAAGAATGGGGGGCTCCTCCACTGATCCCACATAGTCTTCTTCGGAACCCGCTGGGGTCCATCCTCCAAATATTACATTTATGACTAGGCGCTTGCCCTTATCGGTAGATTTATCTTCGAGCGGAGTAGGGTAGCGAGGGAGCTCGACCGGCTCCCTTTTCTATACATTCCCATGGTGCATTCTATTCCAATCAATGTAGTTTCCTAGTTGGCCCGATTGGACGAGTGCTTCTATCTCCTTTCTCCAAGGGGGCCCACGGGGGTGGCACCCTTTGAACTCCTACGGGGTTCTGGGGGACACTGCTAGACACACCCTTCCCTTTATTCGAGGGCTTATTTTCTACCGGCGGGCTTGTCCCTTGCTTCTTGACGGGTTCCTCCACCCGGGGTTTATTCGTGAAGTTTTCTTCCCTGCGTCCTTTGAGTCGGTTCGCCTCCTCGGCCTCTGCATATTTGTCTGCCTTTGCCATGAGGGTGGCATATGTACACGGGGTCTTATGCCGCAAACTCTTATAGAGTTCTCCTGCCTTTAGAGCGTCTATACACATAACAATAGTGGATTTATCGTCTAGGTTATCCACGTCTGTCTCCTCCGTCCGCTAGCGGACTAGGAATTCTGTTAGAGATTCTTCTGCCCCTTGCTTCACGAAATGGGTTATGAATTTCACCGCCAAGTCGTGGAAAGAGTCAATAGAGTTGCCCTTTATATTGGTGAACCACTGTTAAGCCTGCCCCGCTAGGGTGGAGAAAAAAACCATGCACATCGCCGCTTCGGAAGATCCTACTAGCATCATGGTGGCCTGATAAGCCATGACATGCTCTTGATGGTCTTCCGAACCGTCGAAATGTTTGATGCCCGGGGGCTTGAAGTTAGTTGGGAAGGGCTCTCTCATTATCCTCTGGGTGAACGGTGGGGTTACCTTGATCTTAGGTACTTCCGGGATGTCACCATGTTCCTTCCACTAGAGTAATTCAGAAATCTTGACGTCTATCTTCTTCGCCCAGCCCTCGGGTGGGTCCATTTTCTTCTGGGAAGTGCTCACGAACACCATCCACCAACGGGGTACGATACGTGCTTTCTCCTTCTGACTCCTGGGCAGATTGGGGGACCTTCTTGGGAACCTCATTTCCCCACTCATATTCTGGTTGAGGGAGGCCCGTAGGCTTCTCCTCGCGTAGGGCTGTAGGGATCCGCCTCGGAAACCTGTTCACGGTGTTAGCGAACTCGCGACGTGTGGGGGCAGCCTCCACCTTCGGTGAGGTGGAGTAGGCTCTCTTGGTTTTTCTTCTGGCTCCTGCCATTTTGACGAGAGCATCTCCGCCTCCTGCCATTTTGACGGGAGCATCTCCGCCTCTAAAGGGAGGCGAAGCTTGCCTAGCAGCGTCTCGCATTTCTCTATTCACCCCACGTGGCGAATTAATGCTTTGCGACTCGGTTATTTTGGCGTACTTGGGTTTGTACAAGAACTGGTAGAGACTAGGAACGTGTACTTTTTGTAGCGTTCCCCACAGACGGCGCCAATGATGGTTTTATCGGGATCGGGTCCACCATAAATCGGGTATAATAATAATATGGGACAAAATAGGAAATGATACTATTATTGATTAGGGTGTGAGCCCCAGTAGAATATGTACAAAGTCCAAAGGTACCGGCCCAAGAAATGGCGGCCCATATAATAAATAAATAAATAATAGGGAGACTATTAAATAAATAAGGAACTTAGGGACTAACTAATAAATAAATAAAGAATACCCAACCATACTGCCACTAAGACTTGAACACAGGCGCACCAATCAGGGGAGGAAGATGTTAGGAATAAAATTGTAATAGTTTTGATGAGCCAATTTGTAATTTTAGAAATCCCCTATTTTATTTTTAGAGTGTAGAGTTTGGACCCGAAAGGCAAGTCATGACAATAGTTTGGTTCGAATTATTGTCTTATAGAGTTCAATTTGCAATGACTCTGGTAAGTCATTTGCTTCCACTATACATATGAGTATATATGATCCAATGGACAAGGCCAAATTATCGTTGCTAGAAGACTCAAGTTCAAATTCTATTGAGAACATTTTGAGCTTTGGAGAGTAAGGAATGGAGCTAGTAGTATCACGGCTCAAAGTCAATATTTTGGTCAATGGAGCAAGTATAGTCAAATGGAGGAAGTTTAAGTCAAATGGTTAAAGCCGAGAAGAAGTTCAAGATCCACTATCTCTACACCTTACGCTATACAATGCTAAGAAGGATCAAATATATTTATTTGATGGATATGATTGAATGAGCTGAAATGGAGAAATGGTTAAAGACTTGAGCATATTTCTAATGGTCTAGCGTTTGAATCCTACTTACTACATTTTATTACTAAGGAAGAAGCTTGGGAGCAAGTTACAGGGCCAAAGTCTTTGGAGCTAATTTTTGGTCAATGGAGGAAGTCAAAGTCAACATGGAGTAACTTTGCATGGATTATATACGCGTGAACACTACATCATTTCTACACGCGTGAAGGCTAATTTAAAGCACTATGGAGCAACTAAGAGTGTAGGCTAATTTAAAGCACTATGGAGCATGCTATGGAGCAACTAAGAGTGTGACTTACACTTAGTCATTTTTGCATGTCTCAAATATTTTAGGTTCAGTACGTAATATCCTGAATCAGAAGAAATTTGAAGGTGGTGATTTTCTGAAGATCATTGTTTATACTCAAGCAAGAGCCACCCGGAAAAATATTTTGAAAGATCAACTCGCCCAAGATCAAAATCAAGAATACAACAAAGTCAAGAATATCAAGCTCTGAAGGATACAAAGTCTGCAATATCAAGCTGAGAAGGCAACAAAGTCAAAAATTGGAGGCTACAAGTTTCAAGGATCAATCAAGCCGTAAAAGAAGACTTTGTGAGCAATTTACAGAGGTGATTTGTCAAAAGTTACCAGCGACATTAAATGTGCAGATCAAATTGGAGATTTTATCAGATCAAATTGGCAAGTTATCAGATCAACGGTATGGTCATTAAATGAGAAGGTATGGCCATCAAGATCAGATTGGAATGACCAATCAGATCAAGTGAACGTTCAAAATTTGAATGTTCATAACGGGCAAATAATTCTTTGAATTATAAAAAGCCCACGAAGACTTGAAGAACAGCACGAGAACGAGATACACGGTAGAGAAGAAAGTGGTATTGAGCGGTGAATGCAATCAAAATACAAAGTGCTGAGATATTGAGCTATACACGAGAGGAATTCAAGTCTTAGAAAAGA
The DNA here is from genome assembly GCF_003576645.1 of Ipomoea triloba. Lineage (NCBI taxonomy): Eukaryota > Viridiplantae > Streptophyta > Magnoliopsida > Solanales > Convolvulaceae > Ipomoea > Ipomoea triloba. The sequence goes on from NC_044916.1 coordinate 9,355,056, forward strand.
AATCTTTATTTCTTTGAATAACAGTTGTATCTCTACCGAGGGTAGAAAGGAGTGTAGCTGGGTGCGTAACACTCGGGTGAACTAAGTGCAGCTTTGTGCGTAACACTTGGTTGGAACGTAGCTTTGTGCGTAGCGTTCGGGAACGTAGCTTTGTGCGTAGCGTTCGTGGAGCGTAGCTTTGTGCGTAGCGCTCGGGAGCTTAGCTTTGTGCGAAGAGCTCGTGGTTGAGTGTAGCTTTGTGCGTAGCACTCGGGAGTTTCACTATTGTATCTGGGTGATTGAAGATAGTGGAAACCTTCCTTGGAGCAAGGAAGAAGTGGAGTAGGAGAATTACACCATCTCCGAACCACTATAAATCTCTGCCTCTCATTTACCTTACTGCACTTTACATATTTGCATGTTTTAACATACTAACCCTTTACGTACTGTGTTGATCATATCATCTGGGTTTGTGTGTTCCCACGTTCGCATGTGGCTCAAACTTTGCATACATGTTCTTTGAGCTATTCTAAGTATTTCCAACGTATTGCATGTCAAGTATCTCTTCAGTTTTACGCAGTTTTGTTTTATAGCACTTTACCGTACGATATTTCACTACACATTTCAAGTTGAATTTATTCACTTGAAATCTCTCTGGTTGAAGTGTTATAAAGTTTTTAATTGTTTGAGAAGTCTATTCACCCCCCCCCCTCTAGACTTCTCCCACCCTATCGGGACCAACAGAAGACCTGACAACTGAGCTATTGAGTGGATGGTGATATGAGGAATGCTTGGTATGGACCAGGCCCTCCCCTTTTATATTGTTGATGGGTGCCTGGCACCCTCCACGTGTACGGCATCAAGATGGCGCCAACCCCCCACCAAACACGCGTCCCACATCTTTCCGTCATGATAGCTCCTACCATCCACGTGCACTTGGTCTTCGATCAAAGCTCGAAAGAAAGAGGCGTGAAGGACACGACAACACCCCGCAGACATGCGCGGATACGCACGCCAAGCGCCCGGGGTGGTAGCGCGCCCTGCAGCCACCCCCGCACGAGGGGCACGAATGTCGCGCCCGACGGCGGCACAAACAGCCGCCACCAGGCGCGCCGGCCAGGCGTCGTGGGGCATGACCGGCGCGCTAGGGGCGCCACGGCCTCGGGCGGTGGTTGCCTCCCACAACATCTTGCATGCATGCACCATTCCTCCTTCCATGTCCATACCCCTAGTGGTCACGTTACTCCTCTTACTCACTCCATAGTCCTCGCGTCACACCTCCTACCCACTCCACAATCATCGCGCCACTCCTCTTACCCACTCCACAACCGTCACTTAGCTCCTCCTACCCACTTCATGTCCGTCACTCCCTCACTCACTTCATGACACTCTTCTTACCCACTCCATAACTGTCACATCACTCCTCATACCCACTCCATAACCGTCACGTCACTCCCCCCACTCACTCCATGTCACTCCTCCTACCCACTCCATAACCGTCATGTCACTCCCCCACTCACTCCATGTCACTCTTCTTATCCACTCCATAACCGTCACGTCACTCCCCCACTCACTCCATGTCACTCCTCTTATCCACTCCATAACCGTCACGTCACTCCCTCCACTCACTCCATGTCACTCCTCCTACCCACTCCATAGTCGTCGCGTCACCCCCCACCCATCCACCCACTCACTCCATGTCACTCCTCATACCACTCACTTCATGGGCTTGTCATGCGCCACCCTTATTCTTGTGATCTTGTCTCACACCTCTCATTCTTTGGGCTTGGCCCCAACAAAAGTTGGGCCTATATCCCATAACCCCATCAACTATAAAATAACAAATGAATGAATTGAAATAAATGATCAAGGAAAAACTAGATTTATAAATAAGAAATGAATATATCAAAAGAAATAAAAAAGACAGAAAAAGAATTAAGACAAATAAGAATATGATAGAAGATAGTTTAATAGTAACATAATTAAAATATATAGAATATACATTAAAACAAGAAGAAGTAGAAAATGAAATAAAAGTACTGAAGGAAAAAATAAATGAACCAAGAAAAGAATGGATAATACTTGAAGGTGGATGAAGAAAATGAGTATATAAAATTGAATAAAATGCATTTGAATAAAAGAATAGATAAAATATAGAATGAAACAGTAATGAAAGAATAACTTGGAAATATAATAAAAGAGTTAATTTCACCAGAGGTCCCTTATCTTTGGTGGCAATTTCAAATTTAGTCCCAAACTATTATTTTTGTCATTTAACATCTCAGAATATTATTTTTTGTAGACTTTTAGTCTTCCTCATGATTTTTTTCTATTTTTTGTAAGGGAATTTTTGTCTCTTCACATTTTTCTTTTGTTATTCTTTCGGTTTCAACATGTTTAATTGCTTTAGGACTTTACTAAAAATCAATTGAAAAATATGGTTACTAAAAATCAGAGGTTACCTAAAGTCCCAAACAATTAAACCGGTTGAACAGCAAAAAAAAAATATGAAAAGACAAAAATGCCCTTACTAAAAATAGGAAAAGTCATGAGAATGACTAAAAGTCTTTAAAAAATAATAGTCTGGGATGTTAAATGACAAAAACAATAGTTTGATACTAAATTTGGAATTGCCATAAAAAACAATGGACCTTTTGAGGAATTAACTCTATAATAAAAATATTAAGTAAAACTAAAGATAGACCAAATTCATATACAAGAATAAAAAATACAAGAAATTGTAAAAGTAGAATTGACTAAATTACAATGTTGAAAAATATGCTAGGCGCCCCCAGGTGTCGAGGGGCGCCTAGGGCCTAGGCGCCCGATTTTTATTTTTATTTTTATTTTTAAAATTTTTTTAACTTAAAATCCTAATATGTAATTACCTAAAACACATCTATAAGATTATAATTGATTAATTTAATTGTTAATTGTATAATGGAAATGAAAATGAAAATTTATATTTTACAATCTACTTTCCACAACTACAACTCACAAGTCCACAAGTCCAAATGTCGAATTGAATTAAAGATTTAAAAGAAAAAAAAAAAGAGCAAAAACTAAAAACTAAAAACCAAAACAAATAAAAAAAATACCTTACCTGAGGGTTGAGGCTACGACCGGTGAGCGGTGGAGGAGGCGACCTGCTAAGGCACTGGCGGAGTGGCAGGTGTGGGTGATGGAGGGTGGAGGCAGATGCGACGTCTCACGTCTAGGGCGGTCTGGTCGTCACTTATTCCGATTTTAACATATTAAGGGTTATTCGCCAAAACTGCACCGTTTTGGCGAATAACCCTTAAAAAAATTGGAGTTGAGACGATTCGGCCTGCTCGACAGTCTAGGCGCTCGGCCGCGAAGGAGGCCGATTACGGCCTTTTTCGATGCGACCGGGCATCACCTAGCGCCTAGGCGCAATTTTTGCAACATTGCTAAATTATTGAAAGTATCAACTTTTAAAATGATTTTAAAAATTAAATTTATTAAAAAATTAAAAAACAAAAAAAATAGAAACAGAAAAAAAAAAATTAGAAAACTCAGAGTAAGAAGAAAAACTAGAGATAGTACCTAACTACCTATAGATGCTTGGACAAGCCCATAGGCCATAGTACGCTTGTAAAAGGACAAACCCTAAATCCTAACAGTGTCTGTCTAAATCTTCTCTCGCTAAGGTCTCCCACTTATCATTCTCAGAAACACCCGCCTGATGATGAGCCCATTTGCCTCAACATCCTAGGGAATTAGCTCTAAGACTTTCCATATTTGAAGGTATAAAGTCTCTTTTACATATATGCGTTAATTCATGATTTTGTTTTTGCACAATTGACTTAAATTTTGACGTTTTACAATTGGTGCTGATGATCTTGGAGTCTGTAAATTTCTTTGAATTGGTTTCATTATTCATCATTCAGTAGTTCAAGTCTTTATTTGTTGTTTGTCAATATTGTTTGAGATTTGAGATTTGAGATTTTGAATTATGTGGGTTGTATAGAGTTACACAACAAGCAGACAAAATCCTGGAGATTTTGAGTGCATAATCATATTGCTAAGTATTTCACTCTTTCACCACCCATTTGAGTTTTTGGTGAGATTTTGGGATAATTGTGTTCTGTATCCAAAGTACTCCTAGCTGAATAAGTAGAGAAATCCGGGAGATTTTGAGGGTATTATAATATAGCAAGTATTTCAATATTCATTTGACTTTCTGGTGAAATTTGGGGGTAAGTTTGCTTCACATTTCAAACTATAGGTCTCTAGTATGTACTTAAATGCATAATTACCCAACCATACCAATATTGTTATTCAAGTGTAGAGATAAGCAATCTCTCAATGCTAGAAAAATGGATTGAAATTTTTCTGCAATTTGTTGTACGATACAAGTGTTAGAAGTATTTTTGCATCTTTCTTTTGAGTGTGTTTCGGAACAAGTGGATGATGCAATGGGCTTAATATACCATGTGTGATATTACTATTCTTAGGAGACCTTAGTTTTTTTTTTTTTTTCCTTTCTTTTTTAATTGCTTTACCATACTACTGCTACCACAGCTTATTCCATTTCATCAGTCCCAATTATGTGTTGGTAAAATTTTTTGTTGTTTTCTTTTAATTTCAGTTAAACTGTTCTTTGTGACCAAGATGGAGCAGGTAACATAGTTCCACATATACACCTTTATAGTTGTTTTATATTTTATTTTATTTTATGCTTGTTTTGGACCTTGAAATTCATGGAAATTGCAGTATGAAAAAGTTGAAAAGATTGGTGAAGGCACGTATGGTGTAGTATACAAGGCCCGTGATCGTGTAACTAATGAAACTATCGCACTTAAGAAGATCCGGCTGGAACAGGAGGATGAGGGAGTTCCAAGCACGGCTATTAGAGAGATCTCTCTCTTAAAGGAGATGCAGCATGGAAACATTGTCAGGTATTTAAATGTGGCATTTCTTTTTTATTTTTATTTTTCTAAAGAGTGAAGTATATGAGTGTAATGTATACTTAGGTTCTTTAAGATCACCTTGAATGGATTTCCAGATATCAAATTTATCGAACTTATAATCAAAGTTTATTATATATCACATCACCTTTCATAAATTTGCATTGATTGATGCAGATCAAATTTGAGGGATGTATAACGTTAGGGTGGGGGTGGGTGCTTTGAAGCAAATACTGATTTGATATGAATTTGTCCTTCAGGCTATTGTGGTTAGTGTTGTAAAACCTGGCCTAGGCTCTCCTAGGCTGATTCGATTTTAGCTATAATCGGCATTTTATTCGGCTATCTGACAACCATCTCGGCCGCTTATTATTATTATTTTTTAAATAGGGTTGTTTTGCTCAAGATGATGTAGTTTTGAGCAAAACAATCCTTAAAAAAGGGAAAAGTGAAAAATGAGGACTCGAAGGGAAGAAGAATAAATGAAGATGGAGAAGCAAAAAATAAAGACTTGAAGAGCAGACAGTAGACACAACTCAAAAGCAAAAAGGAGTAAATCAAATACTCCAGTTCTATCAACCCGCTGCTTGTTGCTCGCCACCACAGTCCGCCATTGCTTGGCAACACTCGTTGACTCGCACTTTGTCTTGAAGGTTGGACTCGATGTCGCCTTTGCTGCTTGTTGCTCCCATTGCTAGACTGAGGTGACCAGCAGAGACGAGTCTGGCTTTTCCTTTTCCATTCGGCAGAGAAGAGCAGCAACTAAGACCAAGGCCACTAGTGTTTTGTTTTTCTTTGGTATTAGCCTTGAAGTAAATGAAAGGCAAACACAATACATACATATATATATATATATATATTCGTATTTATATTCTACTATAGGGAAAACACATTCTTCTGAGTCATTATGAGAGAGTGCTAGGTAAAACACTGATCTAATTGTTTTCTTACATGGTAACTGTTGTGAAGTGTGGGTTATGACCAGATGGAGGTATGTATAGGTAGACTCTTGTTGCTTGAATCATGTATGGATCATCATTGAAGTTCCCTTTCAGCTTTGAGGAAACTCCTTTTGCACTTCATTTGTTTTTTGATCATTTTACCACTACTTTTCTACCAAATGTGTTTAAGAATTTTCAGATGCTTGACCGTTTGCATTTCTCTGTTATTATGTCTATTCATTCTTTGTATCAACTTGAAATATCATTGGTAAAATTGAAAGAGTTTATTACCGAAATGGTCCCTCGACTATTGCGAAATTACCAATTTGGTCCTCGACAATTTTTCTTGCCCAATTAAGTCCTTGACTTTGAAAATTTTAACCAATTTGGTCCTCCGTTTATTTTGGTGTTAAACAACAGTTAAATCGGGACCAAATTGGTAATTTTGCTTTATTCAATGGACCATTTCGGTAATTAATTTTTGACTGAAATGATCCCTTGACTATAATGAAATTACTAATTTGGTCCCGATTTAACGGATATCAAACTGTAAAATAAACGGAGGACCAAAATGGTTAAATTTTTTAAAGTCGAGAACTTAATTGGGCAAGAAAAATTGTCGAGGACCAAATTGGTAATTTTGCAATAGTCGAGGGACCATTTCGGTAATAAACTCAAATTGAAATATGGAGAGATTCTAGAGCTGGAGAAACCCAGAGAATTTATCTTGATATAATAGGCCTAGATGGCCCAAAAAATCGAACAGTGTCATGGGCTCAGCCTAGTGTGCAAGGATCCCGGATAGGGGCAATCAAGCAGCATCCTATCTGGTCACAAGGAGGTATTGAATGAGCAATGTGTAGAAGTGATCCAACCAACTAGCCAAGCGCTTTGCTTGGATCCAAATGCTTAGTTGGACCATCCACCATAAATAGGGAGGAAATGCTGTGGACCAGGACAAGCTCACTTGCATGCTTACACTCTTAGCAACCAGCATCCTAGCTACTGTGTGTCTTGTAATTGCTCTTTGTGTACTCAAAAGTCTCTGTGCGAACTGAATTAATACCAATTCATTGTCATACTTTCTTATATTCTTTCCTTTTTCATACCAGTAGATGTTCTAACTTTTGAAACATTCTGCTAGTTTTGCATTTGACTTTTGTACATGTTAAAACTGTTGTGTTCTATGCTTCAGTCAAATTGCTAGCAAAACTCGTAAATAATGCCTTCAAAGAATCCTTGGCAAACTGGCATGCGCAGCTGATGCAGTGTACTATTTTATTATTTGTTTGAAAACTTCACATAGTAGTTCAACCTTTGCTGTGTATGGTCTGGCATATTTATATTTATATTTATATTTATGAAGTATATATAAGTAAGAAGACATCAAATTCTACCTCCATTTATTTATATGCCTATCTCTGTATTTTGTATGCACTAGTTGCTTGAAACCATGATGAATTCCTAAAATCCCTATGGATGAAATCTGCACTCTGCATATTGTAGGCTATAATGGGAATAATAGAATGTTTGCCGAGAACATATGGTAGCTGATATCTCTACTTTACATTGCCTAGTTACTCATCTTATTTAATATCTGGAAACAAGTATCAGAAGATTTACATTTCCCACTATGTATGTAGTTCAATTCCCAAGATGATTTTACTGAGATTTATAATGACAGGCTGCAGGATGTAGTCCACAGTGAGAAACGATTATATCTGGTATTTGAATATCTTGACTTGGACTTGAAAAAGCATATGGATTCTTGCCCAGAGTTCTCCAAGGATTCACACCTGATAAAAGTGAGTGAGCTCTTTGTGCTACTTGGAGGTTGGTGCACAATGTGTTTTAAACTTGAATGCATTCTAATGCGCTTTATAGGCAGTCAGTTCAGGTGTTCCTATTTCTGCAAAATGAGGATGCTGCCTTCAGGTTAAAGAGGCATTGTAAAGTCATGCATTTTGAGGAATTACCTACTCCATTGTGCATTTTTAAGTCTGGCTTTCCAGCATTGGCATAGATAAAAGAGTTTAAGTTGCATCATTTCATTCTTGGGCTGTCTTTTCATTGTTGTCAATTCACTGTACATTGCAGATGTTTTTGTATCAAATACTCTGTGGAATTTCTTATTGTCATTCCCATAGAGTTCTCCATCGAGATCTGAAGCCTCAAAACTTGTTAATAGATCGTCGTTCCAACTCACTAAAACTTGCAGACTTTGGTTTGGCTAGAGCATTTGGCATTCCTGTCAGGACTTTTACTCATGAGGTAGGTGGTTATCTTATATACTGGCGTGCCATGTTCCTTCCCTTTTAAGATCAACATCAAAGTTGTTTGTGATGCTATCATACAAAACTAGTGTATTGTCTAACTGTCTAAGTTATGGAATGTGCTGCATCATAATTTCAATGTCAGTTTCTCTGTAGTTATATTTCTAAATGCATCAATTGTTTTTTTTCTTGTATCAGGTGGTGACACTATGGTATAGGGCGCCAGAGATACTGCTTGGATCACGCCATTACTCTACTCCAGTTGATGTGTGGTCAGTTGGTTGTATATTTGCTGAGATGGTGAACCAGCGGCCATTGTTCCCTGGGGACTCAGAGATTGATGAACTCTTCAAGATTTTCAGGTGGTCACCATGGCCCACATCTTTGCCATTATTTTCCCATGTTCAAAGTCAAAGGCCGCCCTTAATCCTCATCTAAAAGAAAACTGACATATTGTGTTATTTGATGAGCTATGCTAATGTTTCATTGTGACAAAGTTACTGGCTTTAATGTATCATTGGCTTCTATAATGAAAATTTATAAGAATGTCCAATATTGGCTAGTAGCTTTCCTTGTTTATGTGCTGACTTGATGTAATTTTTTCGAACCCCCTTGACCATGGTATGTGTATGTGGAGTACTAGTACTTGAAACCATTATTTCTTGCTATATTGGAAGGATTTCAGCTACTAGTATTGATTTCCAATAGTGAACTTCCTTAACTTTTATCTTTATGCTGTGTCTTAGTGGCGTCCTTAGAGGCTTAGATGTTGATTCTCCGATTTTCTTTTGTGAAGAGTAATGGGTACTCCAAATGAGGATACATGGCCTGGAGTGACTTCTCTGCCTGATTTCAAAAGTGCCTTTCCAAAATGGCCTCCTAAGGTGACTGCTGGTCCTTTTAAATTTGTTTTATATAACTTATTTCGGTCTTTGTGTAAATCATTTGAATCAGATTCTATGAATTGTATAACTTTAATTGATTTTTAATTCCAGGATCTAGCTACTATGGTGCCAAATCTGGATGCAGCTGGCCTTGATCTCCTTTGCGTAAGTTTAACAGTTATTGAATTAAAAATGGAGTTTTAAGCCTGGAAGCTCAATGCCGAAATAAGTTCAGTAGCTTTCTACATTTTTGAACATGGTTCCGTGGAGCCATGGCAAATACATTCATGTTGCAGACTACTGGATGCATTTTTTTTCTTCCTGTAGAACGAAATAGAATCCTAGAGGTCTTTTGGTTGAATTAGTAGTCTCAAAAGTAGAAAATATCATCATAATAGTAGATTCATTTTTCCTTTGGTTTTTTGTTTTCCAAATGCTAATTTTTAACGCTGTATGTATAATGTTTTCAGAAAATGCTGTGCCTGGACCCCAGCAAAAGAATCACTGCGAGGAGTGCCCTTGAGCACGAGTACTTCAAGGATATTGAGTTTGTGTCTTGATTCTTTGTGTCCATATCTTGAATACAGTATATATTGTTATGCCATCTGCAGGGTTCCATTCTGTTAGATGTGTGTGCTTGTCGAGAGGTTTTTTATTTTTTATTTTTGGATGTTTTATTTCCCTCGGAATGTGATTCGATTTATGATGTGTTATTGTCACGGTTTTAGATGTAGTATTTGGCTTGTTTTTATTTTCCAGTTCACCATCCTTGTAACTGTATGTTTGCTCCGACACATTGGAATGTTGTTTTCATCTTAAATAGATTGATTGATTGATAAGGTTTGTTTGCCACAAGCCTTGCCCATTACAATTCTACTTGGTGCCGTTTAATATAAATAGGAGAAAAAAGTGGTAAAATAGTAAACTTGCAATTGAATCCTGAGTTTGAGGATTCAATTACAACTTTTTAAAATTTTATTGGTGTCTTGCATGCTTTTTGATGGCTTAATTATAAGTATTTTGTTAGCTTTGGTTATTAAGATTAAATAGCTATTCAATCGTAATTTTGGTACCAAAATCATCATAATGCGGGAGGAAGAGAAGTATAATGTTAAAGACTCATTGATAGTTTATGATCAATATAAGGGGGGTTTGGTTGAGGAAAATTGGACTTTGTTTGGTTCATGGAAAATGGAAAATGTTTTTCTCAAGAATGAGAAAAACTTCTTCCTTAGTTCATTTTTAGTATTTTGTTTTTCGTGAAAAATTAGTAAGACAATTTTATCCTAACCAAACTTTATTAATTACCCTTATTATTATTATTATTATTATTTAAGGGTATCTTTGTCTTTATACTCATTATTTTTTACAATTCCAAACCCAATCAATAAAATTAATATTTTTATTTTCCACCAATCAAACAATTGTTGGAATAGATTTGTGCTCGTTGGTCATTAGCTCCTAATCGATGAACAAGGTAAAGAGAAAAGAGATAGAGAGACAACAAGGGAAAAATAGGGAGAAGAGTGTTTTATTCCATCAGCCATGTGTGTGTGTGTGTGTATATATATATAATACAAACAATAATGGAAATACATAAATACAGAAATAGTTACAACCATTATATACTTTATAATAATGTCCACTACTTAATACTCCCTCCGTCCCATTTTACCTGTCTTACTTTCCTTTTTAATCCGTCCCAAAATATTGTCCACTTTCCTAAAATAAACACTACTACCTTTCTATTTTTCCCAAAATACCCTTGAATTTGAAAGTTTTAATACTCCACAATTCTAGAGAAATGTGCCTAGTCAAATCAACCATACCCATTTCTACAAAGCAAACCCAAACATTCAGAATTATTTCTCCTTACTTTTCTAGAGAAATGTGCAGAAGTACAATCCCTTTCTTATTTTTAGTAAAGAAAATGTACTCCGTATAAAGATATTGAAAGTCAATTCACATGGCACATGGATAAGTTGAGGGTAAAATGTGAAAACATGCATTCTCCTACTCATTTCCTAAAACTCCGTGCAAAACCAAAGTATGCCACATAAATCGGGACTGAGGGAGTATTATTTATAACATTCTCCCTTGGACATTATTTGACCACGATCTTACCTCGTTAAAAACATGCTAGGAAAACCCTGTGGGAAAAATCTAGATAATAAAAGAGTACAAGTTACATGAATGGTGTATTGGTGTACTCGAATATTTTCATGCCTCGTTAAAAACTTCACTAGGAAAACCTTGTGGGAAAAACCTAGTTGAAGAAAAGAGTACATGACTCATATATACTCTTGGTTGCCTCATTAAAAACCTTACACTAAGAAAACTCAGTGAGAAAAAACTTAATTAAGGGAAAAAGAGTACAACCATAACTTTTCTACAATTAATCTTCAGGATTTGCAAGAGTTGGTGGTCTGCTGGACCAATAATTTATGTGTATGTTGTTGCTCCCCCTGAAGACAACAACTTTCCTAATTGCCTTAAAAACCTTAACTTAAGAAAATCCGATGGGAAAAACTTAGTTAAGGGAAAAAGAGTACAATCATAAGCCTTCAGGGCATAATCTTCAGGATTTTGGGGTTTGTCTATTTAAGTATTTATTTGCAACTTTCTCCTGTTTATTATATCATACTTATGCCTCGTTAAAAATCACACTAGAAAAACCCAATGGAAAAAAATCTAGTGAGGAAAAAAGTACATGGTATATATGTATGCATATGTTGCTAAAGTACAACTTGTTAGTCTTTTAAGATTCAATCTTCAGGATTGATTTAAGTAAATGTAGTTTTCATCTCCCCCTGAAGATAACAATCTTCAAGTTCTACATTGCTTAAAGTAGAATAATCGTGTCAAAAGGAGCGTAGAGGATATGATATGGCAATCTTCATGATTGTCACTATAAATTAACATTTTATACAATGATTCTCGTGACTCTTCTGGAGCTTATATGGGTTGATTATAGCCAATATTCCTTAACCATACCCACTTAAAAACACACTTTTTATTGTCCTCTCATTAGTCAGTGGAGATAAAACACACATAACTTAGTATAATGGAGATCAAAAGGAGTCAATACCAAGTGATCTATGAGAAACACACATTGGTTTATCGCATAACTTTACTAGAGGATATTTGGAACACTAGGGGTTATAAGTGATTTCATTGTAAGGACAATGTCAGTCCTAATACGATCACGGAACTTCTGATTCTTCCATAGTGTTCTAATAATATTATAATAATGAAGTAATGGACGTCAAGTCCCAAAATGTCCCCAGTATCATTTTTGAGTCCAAACGGTTCCTTATCTTCTTCAGGAGATATAACCGTTAATGTGATAAGTCAATCATACTTATCCATATGAAATGCGTTAAGAACATCTTTCTAAAAATATACTGATTATAATTTTTCAAGGAAATACTCGATCTGCAGGTCGAGATAATATTTGGTTTTTCCAAGTCCTTTTATTTCTAAATTTGTTTTTAGAGCTAATACCATTAAGCTCTTTACGATGTATAATACCAACATAGGTTGTGGTAACGATTAGTAGCCCTTAATAAGTACTAATGGTATATATTGATTTTGACATTTTTCTGTTTCAGGAGGAAATTACTTAGTTAATTGCTTGACTATTTAAGTAAAAGTTTTTGTACTTCAACAACAAACATGTTGTAATGTTTATTTTGAGAATTATAGATCCATCAAGAATTTCTCAAATAAACATATCGTATTTAGTAATTATATGCTCATTTACAATTCAATAAAGAACACTTATGGTACATATTACAATTCAGCTTATGCCTCCTTGGGACTATAAGAACCTGAGCAGGGGCATCATTTGCCAGCTTTGAAAGTAACATTATGATCCCACAACACATACAACCCCAAACCTTCTCATTCCTTGCATACCATAACTTCCCACCAAATCATAATCATTAAGCAAGTATATTAGTTCCTTGTCAAGCTAGGAAATGATTTCCAGCAATTCTCCAACACTCCTTAGCAGCCTTGCCTTGTAGTTCACCATTACATGATGAAGAATTGATTCATCAACCAACAAACAGACTTGACGGACTCTATCTGGTGCACTCAACTTTCTTTATAATCAATTTATCTGCAGTTTGCAGTATGAAGATAGGAATTACAAGCTTGCCACAAAAATATCTTCACTTTCTGAGGACTAAGGTTGTAACGCACTGTGGCCGGTTCGTGAAGAACACAGAAGAACACATACACACGATGAAAGAGTAGGGAGAGAAAAGAGAAGAGTTGTGAGAAGGAAAGGAGTTCTTTGATTGAAAAATCTAACATAACAGTACAAAGTACACTCCAAGAGTATTTAAATAATCAGTATGATAAATAAATATATTTGACAAACTACTCCCTCCGTCCCATTTTATGTGTTTGGTTCATTTTTTCATAATATTAAGTTTAGTATTAATATACAAAATTTATAGAAACTACAATGAAAATACTATTAAACACAAAAAATCAAATTTTAAAATAAAAAAAGTTATAAAGAAAATAAACAAAGAAGAAAGAGTTAATTTGACCAATGAATAGTAAGTAAGACAGATAAAATAGGACAGAGGGAGTATTTGCTAAACTTTACAAATTGATTATCTTTGGAACTTCTAGTTCAGTCTAACTAGTGCGTGGTTTTAAATAATGAAAATCTCTCTATTCCATGAAATTTCTCGACATTCATTTGGGTTCATATTTCCTCATAATGTCGTGAATCGATCTCCATAAAGTATGCAATCAACGCACCATATTATTTAGTGATCCCCTATCATTAGGGCTAGATATTTAGATAAGAGACAGCGGTTTAATTTATAACAAAATATATACCTAGTTTTATTAAATAGTCTCTAGAGGTATACGCAGATGGAGAAATGTTCAATTTTGAACTATGTACTAATTGTATGGAGGAATAATTATGACATGCAGCGAGTCAAATTTAGATTAAAAATAATAGTATGTCAAATTGGATGTCCCTAACAAAAATAACGTAATTTTGAAATTTCTTTGACTATTGTTTGGCATGTATATAATGTTCAATCAAGATTAGTAAAAATCTGACTCATTATATTTTATCCATGATAACTCAATTGCTCATGTCATAATTTAAAAATATTTGGGTCATTAAATCTTGAAATATATTACAAAATATGGAGATTTGAGCAAATGATAAGCAATGATATGAAGCACATAATTGATCAACTAGGCACAGATAAACGTAACTCTAATATCACAAGTTCAATATAAAAAAATCTACGTAAACTTACACCTGCAAACATGTAAAGCTAACTTTTTAACAAAACCCACATTTTCACGATGTCTCGTGACACAAGTCAATACCATTATAGATATTATCCACTGCAGAAAACTGATGTTTCAGATCAGAAAAATGCATAAAACTGATGTTCAGAACATAAAAATCAATATGAAAGACACATGTTCAGAACTGAATGAAAAGTTTCTGATCTATACAAGATATTTCTTCTCTCTATTATTTCAGTTATACACACTAATATATATACACACAAGAGACATACTAAAACTACACTGCTCTAGGTAGACACTACACTGCACTGCTCAAAAAGTCTGCCCAAGAAGTCAAAGATGTGGACTGCCCAAGGCAGATATATTTAATATTTCAACACTCCCCCATTCACCAAAGATATAAAGCACCAACGTGTTGTGAAACTGGATGTATCCTCATAATTGTATGGTTTCGATTGCAGTAAAGTAATTAGATAAAGAGAAATACAGAATACGGAGAGAACAATAGATACTCTTATTAATCATCATTCAATTCAATGTATACAAAATATACAAAGTTCTAATAGGACTTTAAGACTAATAAAGATGAAGAGGCATTATCATAGTATAATTCCTCCATCTAATAATTTACAACATGGATGGTATTATATTTATTATTGTTGATGAGTACATTCTTTTTTCCTAATCATATTGAGAAACAAATAACAGACTTTAAAGATAGAAAGAATACCCGGGCGTATGTGTGGTGTCTGAAAAATGTAATGCAATGTAATTAAAGAGGATCCACATCCACCCGTGTAAAGGGGATGGTATTTTTGTTGTGAACCCAGTAAGCAACAAATATTGAGACGCCCAAGGCGAGGAGTGATATGAGGAAAGCGAAGGCACTAGAAACATCCCAGTAGCTATCTGAAGAAGCTGAAGAGCCATGTTGTGGGTAGGCAACATCTAAACCTACCCAATCACAACTAATTGTATAATGTCCTGATCCATGCCATGCATTTCCATCCACTGGATACCAAAATGCAGCAGAGAACTTGCTCGATTGCCCGATTCTGAACTGCACATCCTACACTCCACAAACCCCCCGACATTTCATATTAACACACAGATTCGTCGAATGCATAATAATGATTTATCAACTTTGTAATGAACAGCCAAGACTGACAACTCTCTTGATGGGATTAAATATATCCAATTACCCTAATGGAACATAAGAACGATATATGCTTTCACTAACTCAAACTTGGATAATACTTAATAGTGAGTAATAGAATAGACATTCAACCTGTTGAAGACGATCCATTGTTCTCAGAGGCCTTGCAAATTCAAAATAGTACCTGCCCTTCTTACCGGATGATCCATATGGGCTGTCTCCCACAGAAAACCCTGAAATCAATAATATTAAGAAATCAGAAAAAAAAAAAAAAAAAAAAAAAAAAAAAAAAAAAAAAAAAAAAAAAAAAAAAAAAAAA
>NC_044916.1:9371694-9532957 GCF_003576645.1 Ipomoea triloba
AAAAAAAAAAAAAAAAAAAAAAAAAAAAAAAAAAAAAAAAAAAAAAAAAAAAAAAAAAAAAAAAAAAACACTACAATGTGGTGAAATAGGTATTAAGCTACTGGAAAATACTACTTGGACTCCCTACTTTTACTCCCTCACACAAAAATTTGATGTTGACACTTTCCTTGGGACCCACAGTATGAAGATAACCTATCACATCTTGCCACATCATGAGTGTAGAAAATGGGAGTCCATGTAGTAGAACTCTAAGCTACTCCATATTTATGAAATAAAATTCCAAACGTTAATGGAAAACAATAGAGCACAAGAGTTTGATGTTATATATTCCATGAAACATGCGAAGTACCAAGTATGAAATCAAGGTCCCTCAAATCAACTTTCTCAAACATTTTGGTTTTGGAACAAGAATAAATCAATAGTTCATATACATCAATTTCATTTATATGGAGGTAAGAGAGCAAGTAACAGAAAGGGGGAGAACATAGCATTTCAAATTTCAATTACAAAATATTTTTCTTCAGAGTTTCTTAATGGCAAATAATTGCACTCCACAAAAACCGAATACCATATAATATAATGTCAAAAATGGTAACCTGAATGCACTGAGAAACTACTGTGCCACCATGCACCTTTCCAGTCATTCTGAGCAGTAGAATCATTTCCTGAAAAACAAGATACAAACAATTTAATTATGGTATTAAGCAAGTCATTAACATAACCATCCCCCCTCACATATTAGAAGTGCCTATTTCTTTCATACAATCATATGGTTGAAAAAAAAATTGTTAGAGCCCTAACTTTCCATACTTTCCAATTGTGTTAATATTTTGTTCCACTTAAGCCTTAAGGCATCTTTAATCAAACTGTGCTATATATCAGTGTATCACAAAACATAACAAAACAATGCTTAATTACAAAAGTTTACTCCCAGTGCACAAAGGAGGTTACTATTCCTGTAGGTAAACCAGACACTCAAACTCCTTTACCAAAACCATTGTCAACTTATACTAATTTAGATCTTCCCATTGCCCTCCAAAAACGTAAGCATAGTTGTGCTCACCCCATCATTATTTGTCTCATATGATCATTTATCTGCTACTTCTCATGCTTTTATCTCTTGGTTAGACTCTATCTCTAGCACATTAATCACAACTAAAGCAACCATGAGACAATAATGTAAGCGCATTTTGGCATGGTACAAAGTGGTTTCTAGAACACTAATGAAGATCGTAAGTGTCAATCAGAATCTCAAAAGTGTTAGGGTTCTAGCCAAAGGCAAAGGCTAGGTATGGGTCATTTAGGTGTGGAGCTTTGGAATTGTTTGCGGAAAAATTAGTGTTGCCTGAGAGGATCGGACACATGGGTGGGCACTTATACTTGGTGAGAGTAGTAAAGACTTCTAGCCCAATAGGGCAATGTTTCTTCACAATGTCTACAGAAGTCTAGGACAAGGAAAGATTAGTAAAGTTCTGTAAGCTGAAGAGCAATGGAAATGAAATAATAATAACTTCCAAGGGGATAGGGAAAGAGGCATGATGGGCTCAGTACTTGAATCACCATCAAGCACACAAGGTTTTATCTTCGGTCAATATAAGAGTGTAGCATGGTGATCAAGGTTCAAATTTGAATTTCAACCTTTTATAGATAAGGGAGGACCACATGGTGTGTATAGGAGGGGTCATTGACAAATATCCCTTGGTTAAAATGGTGAGATTACTCAGCTAGTTTCCTGCTCTCAACTTATATGATGGCATTTAAGTATTGGGCCAAGTGCACTCCATCTTCCCAGATTTTGAAGGTTTTTTGGGCAATCCCAAATCTCCTTCCCCTATTTAAGAATTAAAAATTCCTAAATTGATCAAAATAAGTGTATAGCTTAAGAATTTGAGGGTGTGCTTTGTAAATAGAGAATTCTACAAAATTTTGAAAGAAAAAGGACTAAATAAGCCCCCTAAATCAATTGAATAGTGCAATTAAGCCCATGACTGCAAAAAGCTCCATTGAACCCCTCAAAGCGGCAAAAAAGTGCAATTGAATCCGAATGTTACCTATTTAGCATGCTGGCTAACCACTGATTTGGCAAACACATGACTTTTTTATGCTAACATGGAATCCAAATGTACAACTTGTTTTTTTTTTTTTGGTTTTTAATTTCTTTTTTAGAATCAACCACCAGCCATCTTCTCTAAGACAATGGCAGCAGTCCACATATACAAACCACAACCAGGGTTGTCAAGGTCTAGATCAGGATTTTTGGATCTTAGAGACATGGCAGCCTTTTTTACCCTCTTGGACAAAGGCGGCCATAGCTGCCTCTCTTGAAGGTCCAGATCTAGATCTTGATAGCCATGGTCATCGCTTGTATATGCGACAACTATGGCTATCCGAAGACACCCATCAGTTGTCATATGGTGGTTGCCCTGGAGAAGACAACCGGTGGTTAATTCTTTATAAAAATAATAATAATAATAAATAATAAATAATAAATAAAAAAAGGTAAACTATACACTTGGATTCCATTTAAGCATTAAAAAAAAAAGTGCTCATCACATAAATAGGTAACATTTGGACTCAATTGTACTTTTTTGTGACTAAATGGAACTTTTTTCAATTAGGAAGCTCAATTGCATTATTTGGTTGACTTAGGTTAACCCCTTTCCAATTTTGGGAAAAACAAATGGAAAAGTTGAGAATGTGTTCAAGTTTTTTCTTTCTCCAAAGTGGAAAAATCTCCCTCGTTTTTCAATTTTTTAAAAACTTTCTTTAGAACATTGGAAAACTCTTTTTTCCCCTATAATTGAAAAACACTATGCACCTAAGATTGAATTTGACCTTTCTATTTCTTTCTCCTTGCTTCCTCATTTTTATCCTCCCTCCTCTTCCCTCATTCTTCTCCTAAGAAAGAGTTTTAATGTTGTCTTGAGCATGATTGATGAAGAGCTCAGCATTGCTTGGGCTCNAAAAAAAAAAAAAAAAAAAAAAAAAAAAAAACACTACAATGTGGTGAAATAGGTATTAAGCTACTGGAAAATACTACTTGGACTCCCTACTTTTACTCCCTCACACAAAAATTTGATGTTGACACTTTCCTTGGGACCCACAGTATGAAGATAACCTATCACATCTTGCCACATCATGAGTGTAGAAAATGGGAGTCCATGTAGTAGAACTCTAAGCTACTCCATATTTATGAAATAAAATTCCAAACGTTAATGGAAAACAATAGAGCACAAGAGTTTGATGTTATATATTCCATGAAACATGCGAAGTACCAAGTATGAAATCAAGGTCCCTCAAATCAACTTTCTCAAACATTTTGGTTTTGGAACAAGAATAAATCAATAGTTCATATACATCAATTTCATTTATATGGAGGTAAGAGAGCAAGTAACAGAAAGGGGGAGAACATAGCATTTCAAATTTCAATTACAAAATATTTTTCTTCAGAGTTTCTTAATGGCAAATAATTGCACTCCACAAAAACCGAATACCATATAATATAATGTCAAAAATGGTAACCTGAATGCACTGAGAAACTACTGTGCCACCATGCACCTTTCCAGTCATTCTGAGCAGTAGAATCATTTCCTGAAAAACAAGATACAAACAATTTAATTATGGTATTAAGCAAGTCATTAACATAACCATCCCCCCTCACATATTAGAAGTGCCTATTTCTTTCATACAATCATATGGTTGAAAAAAAAATTGTTAGAGCCCTAACTTTCCATACTTTCCAATTGTGTTAATATTTTGTTCCACTTAAGCCTTAAGGCATCTTTAATCAAACTGTGCTATATATCAGTGTATCACAAAACATAACAAAACAATGCTTAATTACAAAAGTTTACTCCCAGTGCACAAAGGAGGTTACTATTCCTGTAGGTAAACCAGACACTCAAACTCCTTTACCAAAACCATTGTCAACTTATACTAATTTAGATCTTCCCATTGCCCTCCAAAAACGTAAGCATAGTTGTGCTCACCCCATCATTATTTGTCTCATATGATCATTTATCTGCTACTTCTCATGCTTTTATCTCTTGGTTAGACTCTATCTCTAGCACATTAATCACAACTAAAGCAACCATGAGACAATAATGTAAGCGCATTTTGGCATGGTACAAAGTGGTTTCTAGAACACTAATGAAGATCGTAAGTGTCAATCAGAATCTCAAAAGTGTTAGGGTTCTAGCCAAAGGCAAAGGCTAGGTATGGGTCATTTAGGTGTGGAGCTTTGGAATTGTTTGCGGAAAAATTAGTGTTGCCTGAGAGGATCGGACACATGGGTGGGCACTTATACTTGGTGAGAGTAGTAAAGACTTCTAGCCCAATAGGGCAATGTTTCTTCACAATGTCTACAGAAGTCTAGGACAAGGAAAGATTAGTAAAGTTCTGTAAGCTGAAGAGCAATGGAAATGAAATAATAATAACTTCCAAGGGGATAGGGAAAGAGGCATGATGGGCTCAGTACTTGAATCACCATCAAGCACACAAGGTTTTATCTTCGGTCAATATAAGAGTGTAGCATGGTGATCAAGGTTCAAATTTGAATTTCAACCTTTTATAGATAAGGGAGGACCACATGGTGTGTATAGGAGGGGTCATTGACAAATATCCCTTGGTTAAAATGGTGAGATTACTCAGCTAGTTTCCTGCTCTCAACTTATATGATGGCATTTAAGTATTGGGCCAAGTGCACTCCATCTTCCCAGATTTTGAAGGTTTTTTGGGCAATCCCAAATCTCCTTCCCCTATTTAAGAATTAAAAATTCCTAAATTGATCAAAATAAGTGTATAGCTTAAGAATTTGAGGGTGTGCTTTGTAAATAGAGAATTCTACAAAATTTTGAAAGAAAAAGGACTAAATAAGCCCCCTAAATCAATTGAATAGTGCAATTAAGCCCATGACTGCAAAAAGCTCCATTGAACCCCTCAAAGCGGCAAAAAAGTGCAATTGAATCCGAATGTTACCTATTTAGCATGCTGGCTAACCACTGATTTGGCAAACACATGACTTTTTTATGCTAACATGGAATCCAAATGTACAACTTGTTTTTTTTTTTTTGGTTTTTAATTTCTTTTTTAGAATCAACCACCAGCCATCTTCTCTAAGACAATGGCAGCAGTCCACATATACAAACCACAACCAGGGTTGTCAAGGTCTAGATCAGGATTTTTGGATCTTAGAGACATGGCAGCCTTTTTTACCCTCTTGGACAAAGGCGGCCATAGCTGCCTCTCTTGAAGGTCCAGATCTAGATCTTGATAGCCATGGTCATCGCTTGTATATGCGACAACTATGGCTATCCGAAGACACCCATCAGTTGTCATATGGTGGTTGCCCTGGAGAAGACAACCGGTGGTTAATTCTTTATAAAAATAATAATAATAATAAATAATAAATAATAAATAAAAAAAGGTAAACTATACACTTGGATTCCATTTAAGCATTAAAAAAAAAAGTGCTCATCACATAAATAGGTAACATTTGGACTCAATTGTACTTTTTTGTGACTAAATGGAACTTTTTTCAATTAGGAAGCTCAATTGCATTATTTGGTTGACTTAGGTTAACCCCTTTCCAATTTTGGGAAAAACAAATGGAAAAGTTGAGAATGTGTTCAAGTTTTTTCTTTCTCCAAAGTGGAAAAATCTCCCTCGTTTTTCAATTTTTTAAAAACTTTCTTTAGAACATTGGAAAACTCTTTTTTCCCCTATAATTGAAAAACACTATGCACCTAAGATTGAATTTGACCTTTCTATTTCTTTCTCCTTGCTTCCTCATTTTTATCCTCCCTCCTCTTCCCTCATTCTTCTCCTAAGAAAGAGTTTTAATGTTGTCTTGAGCATGATTGATGAAGAGCTCAGCATTGCTTGGGCTCAAATTGATGGATTCCCCCCCCCCCCCCCCCCAATGCCATGGATTTAAGAGCGGCAAACCAACGGGGTACTGATATGCCATGTTCATTTTCGCTTTCTGTTTGGAAAATGAAAATTAAAAACTTTTGTAAAATGAAAAATGGAATTTTCTTTTTTTTACTAAATATGCCTCTAGATTCTCATCCTCATCTCATTCTTCAAATCAAAATCATGAGGAAGTGATAATAAACTTTGTAGCCCTCAACTTTGATTTTTAGCACAAGAGATTTATATGGAAGTATGGATATGATGTTTTTGCAACTAAAAGGTGCAGCCCTTCATTTGGTTATTTGGAGTTAGGTTTCTGTAGAAACCATTTTTTTTTAGTATTATATTAAAGCTAGTGGATTCAAGGGTCGAAGGAGTAGCACTCCCTGGTGTGATAAAAGCTCAATTATGAAATCTAGTGAAAGCATGTTTACATTGATTATATATTAATAATAACATAACTTTCATACCGATAGACATGCTATTGTAAGTAAATCTTGTGCAATGTGATGGGCTAACCCTAGGACTACAATTGGGTTATATTTTGGCCTTGTTTGGCAATCAACAGTTAGCAGTTAGTGGATTGTGTTAGCAGCTTTGACCACAAGATTGTATCAGCAGTTTGTAAAAAGATGTTTGGTAAAATTATCTGTTCAAAATTAGCAGTTAACATGTAAATGGCATATAAGGACATTAGTGCATTTTTTTTTATTGTTATTGGTAATAATATTATAATAATTATAACCATTTAGAAACTATAAATTATCCATATATTTAATATTTTAAAAAGTGACTAAATAACAATATAAAAAAAATATTAATTCAAATGAACAATACATTTCAAATTGAATAAAACAAGTCTGAGAGTATGCCACCAAATTGAGTTGGTGACATCTGAACATGAAAATATGAAATAAAATGTGAAAATTAAGTAGACTAAGTAACTAATGCCATTAAAACTACACAACAAATATTTCAACCTTGCCAATGATAATTATTTCCTACTTAGAGAGTATGCCACCAAAAAAAAAAAAAGGATATAATTGTATGATATTAAATTTAAGAATTAAATAAAGCGGGAAAAAATGGCTATTAAATTTAATTATTGAAATGCAAAGTTGCATTTTAGATGAATGGAATGAACCATACTGCAGCATAGATGAGAGAGAGAAACAAGGGCACAAACCGCACAATTGAAACCTAGAAAATTAAAGGAGAAAAATTGATGCTAAACAATGCTCCCAGCAACGTGTCAACTTTGGCGGATTGGATTGCAATTCGCTAAGTGAAAAAGTCATTAACCAAACGTTTTCTTTAGTGGTTTGACCTAGTCAAAAAGCTAAAGATGGTCAAATCCACTAAAAATTGGCGGATCAACTGATAACCAAACATGGCCTTTATAACACTCAAGTTGGAGACTTGGAGCACATAAATTTGCTAGCTTGTGGCTATAACCCTTGTGGGTTGTTGTTGCTTGCAATCTTCGGGCTTGTCTCATTCTTGAGCCAGGTCTCTAGACCGAGTAGTTTCTCCATTTTGGGTGTTTAGAATGATGGTTGTTTTTTTTTTTTTCAAAAAAAAAAAAAAAAAAAGAATGATGGTTGTTAATTTCTTCTCCAAGCTAGGATGAGTTTTCTTTTGGGCTCACCATTTTTTGGCTTTGGATGATGCTTATTTGTTTGTAGAGGGATTTTATCAAGGGAGGGAAAAATGATTCCACGGAAGCTTGGCTAAAGGACAAGAATATTTTATTGCTTCAATTGAAGGAAAACTTGCAGCAGGCTCAGAATCACATGAAACATTATATAGACAAGAAGAGATCAAAAAGGGTTTCACAAGTGGGAGATTGGGCATACCTCAAGCTGCAGCCTTATAAGCAAATCCACTGCTGCTTTTAGATCTAATATTAAGTTGTCAACCAAGTTCTATGAACCCTATATGATTACAGAAAATATAGGAAGTGGCCTAAAGGTTGCAACTTCCCCCTGGTAGGCCTTATTCTTCTTGTCTTTCATGTGTTCCAAATAAAGAAAAGGATTAAGCATGGGCCTACTACACAAATAGAATCCCCCCAACAACTTGACCAGATGGAGAAGTTCTCGCAGAACCTGTAGCAGTGTTGGGAAAGAGGTGGTTTAGAAGAATAATGCAGCTCAGCTTGAGATATTGGTGCAGTGGGCAAATTTACCCCCCTGAAGAAGTCACTTGGGAAAGCTATTACCGTGTGAAGAAGCAATTTCCAAATTTTGATCCTGGGGGACAAGGATCTTTTGCTGGGGGAGGGGGTGATGTAATGGAAAGCAATTCCTAGAAATAGATGACTGATTAGCTAATTTGGGAAGAAGCAACAGAAGGCTCAAAACGACGTCTTTGGATGCCTAAGTTAGTTACAAAGTTAGTGTTTTTACATTTCAGCCCTAGTTATTATAACTACTTGTGCAACTGTGATTTCTGATTTTCTGTTATTTCATTGTCATTTACTTCCTTATATTTAGAAGTGGAGTCAGTTTTTCTTTTGATGCAAGCTTTTGAATCAATGAAATCCCTAGTCCTCTTCTAAACCTTTATTACATTGCAGACACATGCATGCACTAAGGGGTCGTTTGGTTCATGGAATATCATATTACCTTAGGGAATGTTAGATTGCTGGAATGTTTGATTTCTGTGCTTGGTTAAAACTGAGGTATGTAATATAAACTTGTTTGGTTAAGGAGTTATCTTTTATATATAGTGGTTATTTTAATTTAATACCACTACCATATTTTAATGCATTTCAATAAACTTCAAAATTAAGGTTACAAACGTTAAAGATAAAACTGGAATGACATTGTTAGAAGATAAAACAATGGTTAAAATGGTAAAATGAATAAAAAGGGTAAGGGAATCTAAGATTACCTAAGAGATGGAAGGTTATCACATTCCCTTCAAAATGGGTAAAAATATTATGTGGAGGTGAAGTTGTATTCCCTTGGGAAAATGAGATAACTTGAACCAAACATGGGAATGTTATATAACCAAGCAAATATAACCTTTGCTATCTTAAATAACTTGCACCAAACACCCCCTAATAAAGGTCTTGAAACCCCAAACTCCAAGTCTTGTTTTAGTTGCAAGGGTACTAAAGAGACAAAACACTTGGGATACCAAGAGTTACCTGTGCGACTAACACCGTCAAGGTTTAAACAGTGTGGATTCCAAGCATACAAATCAACCAAATGACCAAATCTGTTCAAAGAAGCAAGACATATTATCAAAAAAATCAGAAATTAAACTGATAAGATAACCCTAAATGAGTTGAGATATACCTGTCATCTCCATTACCATCTCTATTATCAATTGGATTTCCACCATAAAGTCTGCCGGGAATAGCATTTCCAATGGAGAAGTGCATGATATCAACTTCATAGCCCCGACAACTTTTATCGTTGCATGAATCAGGTGATTCTTTGCATCCACCCATCTAGTCCAACAAAATTGGAGGGTCTTAGAAAGAAAAGGCAGTGACAAAATGGGAGGGAAATTACCTTGTTTCTTAGGTTATCTTCCTATTATATTCCCCTTCTATATTTCTAGATATATTCGGTAATGAATAAATATGCATATGTAAAGTTTCTTGTTTAGTACATGCAAAATTCAATAAAACAAGCTCTAATAAAAAGTTTTAATTAATAATAATCATTTACATTATGATATGTGGCACTCTCACCAACTTGGTACATCAATGCTACAGATGGGCACTTGTAATCATCTCTGCATGAGAAGAAACAGCACATTATTACCTCAGCACATGTAAAATTCAATAAAACGTTTCATAATTTACATGATAGGTATGTTCTAATAAGAAACAAATACATATTAACTCACTAGTCACTAGAAAGTAACTACCAAAAACCACGATATTTGCATTTAACAACAGAACCCCATAAATTGACAATAAAACATTTCATATTTAATAAGACAGGCATGCTCTCAATTATCCGAGGAAAACCATGCAGTTGGGAGATTTAAGAACGGGTAGTGTTATGAATGATATCTGAAAACCTATTAACCACAAAGGCATTCAAACTCATTTTCCCACTCAAGTGGTTTTATAAATTTTAGTACTATATGTACTAATAGCAATACCATAAACTTCTTTCAGCCAAAAGCAAAATGAAGTGTTACTAGAGAACTTTTTAGTCTATAGGAAGATTTCATAGACATGTATACCTATCAAGATAATTGTTAGGTTTCTATAGGAAGTACATTGTTTGGTACAAGGGTTAGAAGAGAAAATTTGCATTTTATGCATAATATGTTTATTTGCTTTTAGTAAGAAATGCTTCAATTATTTAGAAAAGTTCAAAAACTATGATTGGAGTTCCAAATTATATATTCATTTAAATGGCCCAAAAAAAAAAAAAAAAAAAAAAAAACCTTATCAGAGAGCCATACATTTTATTTTCACGAGATAAATATAACAATAAATCTAACTGGCTCGATAATGGGGACTATGTGATAAAAGAACTTTTGGTTTCCTTGAAATTAGAATACAAATCCCATGCCCTATATGAAATTAGAGAGGAGAAAACACTAAAACTGATAAGAGCAACTTGTAAGATTCTAGGCTCTCTGCCTAAAAACCAGTCCATATATTTTAGTTTGAAATTTCACTTTTCCCTCCCATTCCTTACCTACTAAGTGAGAAATGAAAACATTGAAACTCACTAGGTTGAAGTGATGCTTTGAAGTTATCTTGGAGAACAGTTTAAGTCGTTTAGCATTTGAGGATTGAAGTTATCTTGGAAAACTGTTTGGGTCATTTAGCAATTGAAGATTAAACTCCAGATTAAATCCTTCAAAAATAAATAAATAAATAAATAAAGCTAAGACTAAGCCTCCAAAAAGGAAGATAAATACTGTTCATTAGTAAAGAACAGTCAGAATAAATTGTTTTAGCACTTATTATTCAAAAATGATAATTAGCTGCATAATCAAATTAAAATACTAAAAGCCAACCTTGGTAGAACAGGATATTTGAATGCAAGTACAATAGTAATCGTGTATTTAGAATTCCATGGCACACTACAACATCAGTTCATTCTAGCATTGGTCCTCCGACTATCGTGGACCAATTGTGGACGGATTAATTTAGCAAAGTTTCGGAGAATTTATATATTTAAACGAAAGATAATAACTAACCCTTTGGTGTAAGCATAGTCCCCATCTACTTGCAGCATGAAGTAGACATCTTTCCCATCGTGCAAAGCCTAAACAGAAAATGATTTAATGTAAATAATAAGAAAGTATGTGTATAGAGCGAGTAATAGTGAAAATGAAGAGCACTTTGACGGTCATTTTTCCACCACCGAACTGATGGTCATTATCCGGATCGAGAGCGGGAAGGAGAGGGAAGTCGAAGCCGTCAATATCAGCCCAGTCATCAGCGTGGCCGTCGAGGGTGACGCGTCCTGGCCGGAACTCGGCCACGATTCGGGACTCCTCATCCGAGTCGCAGTGCCACTCGCCGGACTCCTCGTGGGCCGACCCGAGTGCGAGCAGGAGGAGGAGGGTGAGAAAGTGAAAAAGTTTGAGATTCATCGGTCGGAACGACGGCGTATCAGGAGGTGTGGTGGACGAACGGTATCCTCGAGACGCCTGATTTTTGGAGCTTCGGGAATGGAGAATCGTTGACTCGAGTTTCGTAGGCGGCGCCCATGAATATTCACCTCATGTGCCATGTGGGCTATTACTACAACTGTTTTTGCTTGGATGTTTCGTCGACTCTCTTTCAAGTTATCTTCCTAAGCATCTTTATCAGCTACATTTTAGTTAAAAAAGCTGTCCTTCACGGTGGCCAGGGCAAATTATAGCATACACAAAAGTTTCTCATTATCATTATAATACTGTAAATTCATTAAAATATAAATAATTTCTCTGTTAGTTTTTTTTTTTTGAAGGCTATTTCTCTGTTAGTTAGATGTATGAAAACCGAAAAGCTAGTAGGTAAGTTAACTAATTGAAATTAAAAATATTTGGTAAAATTAATTGTTAAATTAGTTGATAAGTGAAAAATATAAAATGATTAAATTAAAATATTAAGATTTTGATTATGAAATGTACATATGTTATTTTTTAAATTAATAAAGATTAAAGAAAATAAGAAAGGAGTTTATTTCAAGGTGTTTTTTGAGTTCTAATACAAACTTTTCACATTTACTTTTATCTTTTTTTCCAATATAAATATTAACAAATGCTCACTTCACTAGCACATTTTTATTAAGGGAGAACCAAGAAAGATGCCAGAGACAATGAAAAAGGTAAAGCTCGGCATGACCAGCCTAATGGGTATCCTTTTGGACTGTGACAATTTTGGTTTAACAAATCAAACTCAAGTTCTAAGGGAAAACCGACGTCGTATATTTTTAACACAAAATAAATAATATATATGACGTCAATTTTTTTATGACACAGTTTTAAATTTTTTTATTTTACGGTGTCGGTTAAAAAAAAAATCGACGTCATATCCTTTTAAAAAATAAATTAATAAAATTTTTTTAATAAGGATACATAAAACCGACGTCGTAACTTAAAAGATTTTTTAAAAATTAATTATAAATTCAAATAAATAATTAAAAATTAAAATTTTAAATTTGTTTATTTCTAGAATCACACTAACACAAAACACAAAGCTCTTCTCTTACCGCATGAGCAATATTACTAAAAGGATACCACTTGTGTTAATTGTCATGATGAATAGTTGTGTACTGTTTCTCAAGAGTTAACAATCTTAAAGTTTTAATAATTTTAATATGTAATAAGGAAAATAAATAAAATAGTTCAACAACAAATATTGTATATAAAGAAAATTTTTAAAATTAATAAATTCCAATTGTATAATTTTTTTCGGTAATCATTACTTTCCTTTAATGTTTGTAAAGAGTTTAAATTTTGATTTTGCTGTTTTATTTTTAAGAATTTTATTTTTTTATATTTATAAATATAATAGTTTTATACGCGCATTGCGCGAATGGGTTAATGCCCAATGTTTATATTTAAATAAATATTTAAAAGTATATCAATGCAATATTATATAGGAGAAGTTTATACATGTGTAATTGAACGCCAAATTTTTTTATTTAAATATCTAACTCAAAGTATATGATTATATGAATCCAAGATAATATAGAAAATTCTTTATAATTATTACTAAAATAAATGTTTGCAACCTTGTAAAATCGATAGTCTAAATATTTGGTCTAAAAATGATAGTCTAAATAAATACTACTTTTAATTTGAATTTTTCTAAGTTTTCTAAATTCTCTTTTGAGTAACATTGTCATTGTCTTCATCTTTACTATTTGTTCTCTTCCTTTTTGTTGGTAGTGTGTTATTTGCGATTCGGTTATTGTTGATAGCATAGATGACAACGTCATGCAATGAGATTATGATATAGGAGCCATGGACTTTCCTTTAGGTATTCTGCTTGGGGTTCATTTAGTTCAACCATTATTGTTGAATGAGTTGTTGTGGATAAAGAAATTCCTAGTTTAAGAAAAAAGATTAAATAAATTAATAAAAATTTGAAAATTTAAAATATTATGTATTCCAAAGATATTAAAATGTAGTTTCTCGCTTCAATTTGCTGGGTAATGAGTTATTTGAGTACTTTTATTGTCAACAAATCCCCAAAGTAGTTAATATGATTGGTTTCAAACTATTCTTTTTTATTTTTTTTCATGGTATTAAAGAAATACATATGTATCATTTTTTGGTGTAACTACTAATTTATTTAATTCAAAAAGAGTAAAATAGAGTGATTCCGCTTCAATTTGTTGGGTTATTATTATTTGAGTACTCTCTTTGTCAACCAATTCCCAAGTAGTTAATATAATTAGCTTCATATTATTTTTTTAAAAAAAAAAATTCATAGTATTAATAAAATACTTGGTAACTAAATATATAACATTATTTTGTACTATAAATTTGATATTTAATTACAAGATATTGTAAAAATAAGATAATGGAGAATGTAATGAATATCAATTGATAAATTTGAATGTAAAGAATCTTTGCATGAGAGAAAATAAAGACAATATAACTAATGAAATTATTTCTCTTATTTAATTTAAATTTTTGATAATGAATAATTTTTTCAAATAAAGGTATTGTAGACACATAATTCTAAATTAAAGAAATACATATGTATCATTTTTTGTTGTAGCTACTAATTTATTTAATTTAATAAGAATAAAATAGAGTGAGAAACTTAATTAGGTCAAATTTGATTGAGATGAGGTTCGAACCTAAGACCTTTCTTATAAAAATTAATGGGTAAGTTAAAAGTTAACGGAATGTTAACGGAAAAGAGAATATTTAACAGAAAACTTAACGGATAATCATAAAAGTAAGGTTAAATTAGATAATCTCTATTAATAATATTAATCTGAATTATCTTAACCATCCATTTGATTAAATAATTCATCTGAACCATCCATTTGATTAAATAATTTGACCGCCATTTTTTCTACCAATTTTAGGCGTAACTCTCTTTGGCTCTTAGTATAGTAGATAATATATTCCGTGCATCAAATACTAGTTTGTTTAATTGTCGTGTCATCACTGTCATGTGTGGATTATCTTTCTAAGCGACCTTGTTTTCCTATTTTGTTGTTTTTGCCTGCTGCCCTTATTTTCATTGTTTTCAATGACCAATATCTTTTTGAACTGTCAGAGAGCTGCCTCCAGGTAGGGATTCCTTTATCTCAAGTATATGATTACCAATTACAAATCTCGAATTCTTGGTCTACTAGAAGTCTAGAACCCAAAGTCTCAGGAACATCGATGGACTACAACGCTGTTCTCGACAAAGAAGAGGTCTGTTGCCCAAGAAATTTCTCTCAACATAGATGTGTATGTTTCCAAAATTGGATGTTTAATCAGGACCTTCTGGACATGGGTTTCAAATGACCAAAGTTCACATGGCACAGGGAGGAATGCACATGATACTTTCAAGGTGGCCAAACTTGATAGAGCGGTAAAGAAAGATTAGACACGCAACATGAAAGTGGCCTCATCAAGTTGGAAAAGAAATTACAGAAGGAGCTTGACACTCTGCTAGACCAGGAAGAACTAAAGTGGTTCCAAAAATCTAGAGAAACGTGGATAGCTTCTAGGGATCGCAACACAAAATTCTACCTTGTGGGCCTTGCTGACATAAAAAGACACAGAACCGGGGCTCTAAGAAATAGTTCTTGATATCTGGTTGTTGACAAGTAGGAAATAAAAAACATGGTTGTGGAACATTTTAAAAATTTGTTTCCAAGGATAGAGAAGCTAATCTATCATTGGCCCCCTCCAGGCTCCAACTGACCTTCGTTGGAGGATGAAGTGTGGATGGTATTTAACAAACCTTTCACAGAAAAAGATATCAGGAACGCCACGTTCGATATGGCCCCTTTCAAAGCTACCGGACTTAATGGTTTCATAGTCGCTTTCTATCAAAAATTTTGGTTTACGGTGGGAAGTTTAGTATCCAGACAGGCTCTGGAGTTTTTACACACCGGTACCTTGTCTGATAAACTAAAAGACACTTGCATTACCTTAATTCCCAAAGTGAAAATCCCTAAATTTGTCTCCCAGTTTCGTCCTATAAGTTTATGTAATGTCTCTTACAAGATCATTACCGAAACCATATCCAACAGGTTAAAAAGCGTCATGCATAAACTTATTGGTCCTTTCCAGAGCAGTTTTGTGTCTGGAAGGCAGATCTCCCATAATATCATTCTATACTAGGAGTTCCTAAACTATATGAAGACTTAAAAAAGTTAAAAAAAAAAAAAAAAGAATATATTTTAGTCAAAATTGACCTCGAAAAAGCCTAAGACAGGCTTTCTTGGGAATTTATTCAATATACCCCCTACTCCCCCTAGGAAGCCCGATTTAGTAGCGACTGGATACGTAACATCATGGCATGTGTGGCAACTACCAAATTATCCATTCTTTGGGAAGGCAAACAATCAGATTTCTTCCAGCCAAGTAGAGGAATCCGCCAATAGGATCCGATTTTTCCCTTCTTTTTCATCCTCTACATTGAAAGATTGAGTCATTTGATTAACCAGGCCATAAATGAGGGGTCGTGGAAAGGTCTAAGGGTTTCTAAAAATGGCCCCCTCTTGTCTCACCTTTGTTTTGCTGATGACAGAGTCTTATTTGGAAAATTATCCATGGAACATGCTAATGTTATCATGAACTGTTTGGAAAAGTTTTGTAGCTGCTCGGGCCAGAAGATCACCTATCTTTAAGTCCAAAATTTTCTTTTCTTCTAACGTTGATCCCGTACTTGTAGGAAACATCACAGAGACTATGGGCATTCCCATCTCATCCAACCTTGGAAAATACCTTGGAGTTCTATCGTTATACGGTAGAGTTACTAGGACAATATTCGAATCTATAGAGGAAGAACTAAAGCTAGATTGGAAGGGTGGAAAACCAATTTCTTTCCCTTGCTAGAAGGCACATCCTGTTACAGTCGGTGCTTAGCTCTATACCATACTACACTTTGCAAACTGCCTTGATTCCCAAGACATTGTGTGACAACATAAAGACCAAACCCGTGCAAACTCTGCTTTGACTAAACTACCCCTACATGCCCAAAATATCTGCCAACCCAACGTAAAATTATAATTCAAAAATAATTAAATAAACACTGTAGTTTTCAAAAAAAAAAAATAAACACTGTAGATTGATTTAAATAAATGGCTTAAATTTGTTCCTATGTTCCTACCTAAAGATGGGTTCTCATACGATTCTATATATATATATATATATATATATATATATATATAAAGTGTGGATGCCTAGTTTCCGGGGAGACTATTGCTTAAAACACAAACATACAAGGACCAATTGAGGATCCCTTTCAAGTTTGAATTTGTTCATTTGGAATCTAGGTTCTTTTACTTCATATTTCTATGATTTCATATTGGTGAGAGGGCCTCTATGCTAAGCCTTAGAAAGACTCTATAAATAGTGATGCAAACCTACTTTTCAAACTAATGTGAGAAAAAAGCTACTTTAAAGCTTTTTTCCCTTCATTTTCCCACTCAAATGAGTTTACTTTGAGAATCAATTTCTCATTCATCCATTATCTAGGGATGTGCAAATTACTGAAAAAATCCGGTTAACCGATCGAACCGAAAAAATTCGGTTAATGGTTAAAGGAATCTTAAAACTTCGGTTAACGGTTAATTCGGTTCGAAAGGTCGGTTAACCGAATTAATCGAACGTTTAACCGAAGTTTTTAATGTATATATAAATAAATAAATATAAATACTTATGTAGTTATGTGCTTCTAAATTCTTAATTCCTATTATGATTTGTATTTTATTTTAATGGAATTTATTATGATTTCTATTTTATTTTAATTGGATTTATTATTTTAGGTGTTATTTTTAAAATTTAAATTTTAGGTTTAAAAAGTTCGGTTAATTGATTAACCGACCGATTACCGAAAAAAAATTCGGTTCGATTACTTCGGTAACACAAACTTCGATTCGGTTAACGGTTAAAGGTTAAAAATTTTCAGTTAATTCGGTTCGGTTAAAATGGTTCGGTTAACCGAATGTACACCCCTACGGCCCTACCATTATCTGTTTTGACCGTACAATATATCAATCTCTTCTTCTAACTACAAAGAACTCGAATTCACTCTGACCCGATCCAAATCGGGAGTGAACCTCACATATATTTATATCACAAAATAACACTTAAAATGTCATTTTATGTTATTTTTTTAAACAAATAATACCAAAAAGATTATAATATTACGTTTCATTGGTTCCAACTTCCAATGGTACAAATACTGAATGGCCGTGAAAAAACACACACACACACACAAAACAGAGATTAAAGATGAGCGCGACGGAGCTACCTTATCATCTAGCGAACGAAATCCGCCAAACAAAAGAAGCCTTACCCAATTTCAATTACTCCCAGAAAGCAATCTTGAATCTTCTCAACACAAAATGCGCTGCTTCTTTCAAACATCTAACCCAAGTTCACGGCCTAGCGCTAAAAACAGGTCATTTCCAAGACCACTATGTTGCCGGGACCTTAGTGAAGTGCTATGCAAATCCTCAATTTGGCAGCCTCGTGTGTGCAATGGCTGTCTTCCACCAAACTCCAAACCCCAATGTTTTTGTGTGGAATTGTTTGATCAAAGGCTGTGTAGACAACAAAGACACACGCGCGGCCATTTCTGTGTACTATGAAATGGTTGTTTCCGCCTCTGCTAAGCCTAATAAGTACACTTACCCTCCACTGCTCAAAGCCTGCACCAGGGAACAAGCTTTTCAAGAAGGCATGCAGTTTCACGCGCATGCGGTGAAATATGGGTTAGGCGCGGATGGGCACATAACAAGTGCTGGGATTCAGATGTATTCTTCGTTTGGGTTGTGTAATGAAGCGCGGAATATGTTTGATGCAATTGGGGCATTATCAGATGTTGTTTGTAGTAATGCTATGCTTGACGGGTACATGAAATGTGGAGATGTAGGGGCAGCTGTGGTGTTGTTCGAGTGTATGAGCGACAAGAATTGTGGTTCATGGAATGCAATGATCAGTGGGTTTTGTCGAAATGGGATGACAGATGAAGCCCGGAAGCTGTTTGATGAAATGCCTGAAAAGGATGAAATTTCTTGGAGTGCGATGATTGATGGTTATAACAAAGAAGGGCGTTGTAAAGAGGCCTTAGAAGTATTCAATCAAATGCAAAGGGAGAAGACTGAGCTGAAAAAGTTTGTTCTTTCATCTGTCCTAGCAGCCTGTGCTAAACTAGGTGCTCTTGATCAAGGGATGTGGGTTCATTCATACATAAGAAAAAATTCCATTCCCCTGGATGCAGTTTTAGGTACTTCTTTGGTGGATATGTATGCGAATTGTGGGCGCCTAGACTTAGCATGGGACGCATTTGAGAGAACGAAACAGAAAGAAATCTTTACGTGGAATTCAATGATTGGAGGGCTTGCAATGCATGGCAGAGCAGAGGATGCATTAGAACTCTTCTGGAAAATGCAGAGGGAGGAATTTAGGCCTAACGAGGTCACTCTTGTGGCGGTTCTTAGTGCTTGTGTTCATGCTGGTTTCGTTGATACAGGCCTCGAATATATGATCACTATGAAGGAAGCTTATGGATTTGAGCCAACAATGGAGCACTATGGCTGTGCAGTAGACCTATTGGGAAGGGCAGGGCTATTAAATGACGCAGAGGATTTGATCAATTCTATGCCTATCGTACCAAATGCAGCAGTTTGGGGGGCTCTTCTTGGTGGCTGTAGGATACATGGAAATGTAGAGTTGGGCGAGAGAGTTGGGAACATCTTGCTCAAAATGGAGCCAAAGAACAGTGGGCGCTATACGCTGTTATCAAACATCTATGGCAAGGCAGGGAAATTCGATGAAGTTAGCAGACTGAGGAAGCTAATGAAACAAAGAGGAGTGAAAACAAGTGCAGGATTTAGCACGATATGCATCGATGGAGGCGTGCATGAGTTCAAAATGGGGGACGGGTCGCACCCAGAAATGGAGGACATCAACCCAATGCTGCAGAAGATGATGGAGAGGATTCGTTTGGAAGGCTACAGGCCTAACACATCAGAAGTTGTGTTTGATATATGTGAGGAAGAGAAAGAAACCGTGCTTAGCTACCACAGCGAGAAACTGGCCATGGCATATGGAATCCTGAAGACTGCCCCGGGAACAACTATCCGAATCGTGAAGAATCTGAGGGTTTGTGAGGACTGCCACACTGCAACCAAACTCATTTCAAAAGTGTACAAGAGAGACATAATAGTGAGAGATAGAATGCGATACCATCATTTCAGAAATGGCCACTGTTCTTGCAAGGACTTCTGGTAATTAACTCCTCTACTTACTTTCAAACTGGATGTGTTCATAATCCCAAATAATATATATACTCCGTATAATGCAAAATGAATTGCGGATTACTTGAGAGGGATAATGATCAGCCAAACAAAGTAAAAGATAACATATGATTCAAATGTTAATATACTTGTTTTAAAACTTTTGCCACCCTATTAAGATAGATGTTAAAAAGTAGTTGCATAATTCATTAGAACAACCTATTAAGGGGCGTTTGGTTCCATTAGGGTCTAGGTTTATCCTGCAAAGGATGACAAATTATACCATGGACCAAGGTCCATGTCCATATTGCATTGTGAACTTATACCATGGACCAAGTACATAATCTAAATGTTGTTTTGGTAAACTGGATCCTTTGGCAAAGGATCAGAGCGGTTGTTAAAATGCCAAAAAGAAACATAATTTATTTATTAATCCAAATATTTTAATTTAAGCCCAATCAGTTTTCACCTCCTGCACAAGCATTCAAACACAGATGAGGTGAAGTTATAAATTGCAGGTCGAAATCCTTGAAGATGTGCTTTAATAAATTACATTAACTTGAAGAATTTTTCTTTTAATTACTTCATCTCAATTCTCATCATCATCCAACTATTACAATTACAATACTTACAAATCAAGTTAGTTCTTCTACTTTTGGTGTGAGGAAGCTAAGACCACCCATTCTTTTACTTCCTATGCTCTGACTACTTGCTGTACAGCAATGAAAGCCTTGTGCTTGCTCACTAGCTATACAAGGAACTGCGACTTAGCAGCAGATCGAGAGCACCTTTTCCGGCTAGAGTTACTAAGACTGCACACACAATTCTCAAGAAGGTCATAGTCTTCTTCCCAAATCAGCAGGGACGCCTTTTCTGGATTCTCCAGAAACATTTTAGATGTCAAAAAACCAGCTATGGTCCAGTTTTGGTAGAGGCGGGCTTGTTTTCCTATGAACTTACCGTGTTTGGTGTCATAATATTCAGGCCAATGGTCCACTGCCAGCCGTTTTTCAGCCAATTCAATTGCTTTAGAAGCCAAATCCTCTCTTCCCATCTTTAGGCATGCCAATGTGAACTGAAGTAATGCAAGAATATGCTAAAATCAGCTCCATAAAAGCCTTAACAAGTAGTGTTTAACCATGTTGACATAGCATATTTGTTGATCAGATATAGACACACACAGATATGCATGTACAATAACAAGTTCATTAGGTATGAGACCAATCATATTGATATTATCCAATGGCTCAATCTATTCAAGTGAAATCAGATTATTGATTTAAATACATTGTTTTCTGCTGGGGGTTCAAGCAAATCACAAGTTTTACCTGCCACAGAAGTGTTGGCCACGATCCCCCATTATGATACGACCATGGCCTGCAGTGGTCGAAATAATTATAAAAAAAATTAACTTAGTACAAATATGCAGAATTAAAGAGTATGAAAAAACTCACGTGTTCTTTGGGTCACTTCCGGTGATTATACGCCATTCTTCAAACTCCAAAGCCGGATAACATATCTTAACAGGCATCAGGCCCATAAGATCATCCCATTTGGTATCAATCAAACGTAGAATGGCCTCATTTTGTCTTGGAGTACCCAACGACGTGATAATGGACCAGAGGTTTCCAAGCGTGAAGAACCTGAAGTCCATGTGAGCTGGCTGTAAATTGCCAATGAGATAACCACCTTCTGTGGGAATCCAGTCCATTAACCATCTAGGAATTTGTTCAGGGTAGATATTGAACTTGTTTGTTGCCTCTGTGGAATACTCCTCTGTCTTATATCGGTATATTTCGTTTATCTTCTTCTTATCAATCCAATAGTATTCCCTAATGTGAAATGACAAAGCACTGAGCCGGTTGGCAACAGCTCTCACCAAATTCTTGGACCCTTCATCTAAAGCGAGCATCTCTCGTGCAGAACGAAGAGCTGAGTAAAATAAGGCCTACAATATACATTGTGTCATGCCAAAGACTGATAGCCTCTATATAAGCACTTTATGAATAGGATAGAAATCCTTCTTTTTCCTCTTTTTGTGAAATGCCTGGCAAATAGCAAAAGCAAATACAGGAGCACTAAAACCACAGAAAGCTACATGTAAATTTGAAAGGATACTCTTAAAATAAATTACTAATACTTTCTACTTACTTGAATCTCAAGTGGGTGACCATGAACCCCCATTCGCCTATCTATCATGCTGGAGCCGTCAGTGACTAGCAAAGAAGGAAACATGTCAAAGCCATCCGACAAACACAAGTTCAGTATGAGT
Source organism: Ipomoea triloba (assembly GCF_003576645.1). NCBI lineage: Eukaryota > Viridiplantae > Streptophyta > Magnoliopsida > Solanales > Convolvulaceae > Ipomoea > Ipomoea triloba. Next base: position 9,393,781 of record NC_044916.1, read on the forward strand.
TTAATGCCGGTTTGGACATCCACTCTTTCTTGCAAGGACAAGTCACCAGTGATCTTCCCATAAGCTCTCAGCACAACAATCCACCAGAGTCCTTTAAAACAATATAGATATCACCATTAAGTAGTCCTCCTTTCCATGTGGGTGAAACCAAGCTACATATTATGTTCTTCTCTCTCTCTCTCAAATGTTTCTCTATTCCTTTGTACTAAGGAATCTTTTTAAGCTTGTTCTTGTTAGTTGATATCAAGGATGAGTTTTCAGAAATGAAAAGACTGATCTTTTATACGAAACAACAAAAACACTTTCTACACAACAATGACAAAAAATTATTTCGTAGGTAGTAAATGGAACTTGCCTGAATCAACAGGTGCAACCCGGCCAATAGCTGACTCCCCAAAATCAGGATCAAGAACTTCTTCAAACTTGTCTTCATCCAGAGCCACAGTTCTCACTTTAAAACTTGCAGGCATCAGCCCCTGCCCTGGACTATAGCAGTCAACTGTTTTCTCCCAACTCTAAAATAACAAACAAGAAACCAATGAATTCCGTTAATAGATAAAACATATGCATCATTTTTACGAATTCCAGTTTCAAACTGTGACTCTAATTGGTTATGGAATAATATGGTTGATCATACCAATTAAGTTACAAAGATGGCAAAAAGGCGGAAGACATCAAATTGCTTTAAAGCTTAAAATTCCAAGCCATAAATCAAATTGGCAGCAGAAGTATGAGAACTCATTTATCTCAATAGCAACAGGCAAGAACAATGTTCATGAATGCAAATATAGATATAAAAATATTTTTTTAAAAATCCCTAAAGTCCTAAGATCAAGCAAAAACAAATGATTAGCAAAAGTATTGCTTTTATTGGCTGTTGGGCGGAGGCCGGTAACAGACTAAGTCTAGCAATTGGTGGCTAGAGGATCGTTGGGCGGAGGTCCGTGAAGGGGCATGCCCAACACGCCTCTAAAAATGTGGCGTTTGATCCTAAGGTGTGTTGGGAGGAGAGTTGTTGGGCGGAGGCTGGTAACAGGACAAATCCACCAGCACCCGGCCTCTCGGAAATGTGGCGGGTGGAGGTAAGGAAATAAAGTTGTGTCTTCACCGTGGGCTATAACTTCTGGCGTAGTGTTATTGTGCCTAGCAACCCCACCCAAAAAATATATAACTATAAAGACATTTCAATCACAATAGATGCTTAAAGCCAATAAATATGTTCTCAAGCAAAAAAAAGGAAAGAAGCAAACACAAAACACATAAACATCATAAAATCACCTGCAGCTGCAGGTTATTCAGGAGGAAATTCTTCACAATCTCGTTCTCCCCCTTGAGCAAAAATGCAAGAGCCGCTGGAACAAAGTCCCTTATGAACACCTGATCATAATTAAGCGGCATAGAATCATTAGGATCATTGGCAGCCAGGGTCCCAACAGGGTTCCCGCAATACGTAACAACGGAGTCTTTCAACAACTTCCACGCCTGCTCTTCAACGTTGGATCCCTTGGCAGAAATAATAGCATCAGCCTCACCATTACCCTTAGACTCTTCAACTCCCTCTCTATTTACCGCATCCAAATCAATATTCTCCGCAACCAGGTCCTTCCCCTCCGAATTCTCCCCGATTATGGTGGAAAAACGCCTAGGGTTCGGCGCAACACTGCAGACCAAACTGAAACTTGTGCGAATCCACGGGCTCCTGAAACCACTCGACTGAACCCAACTCAAATAAAACAGCGGTTTAGGGTGGGCGTGGAATTCCCGTAAATTCAACCTATTGGGGCTGATCAAAGGCACATGCGGGTGGGGCTTCGGGATCGAAATCCCCAAAATCCTACCGCGAATCAAAATCAGGCATGGCTTCACCGTCAAGAATTTCATTGTCCTGTGGCATGAAAACAGAACACGAACCAATTTTATTTGGCGAAAATTGCAGGATAGTTATGTATAAATATTTTTATTTACGAATCAGCGAATTGCTAAGCGTATGTGGGGAGTGGAGATTTTCATGGGAAGAGTGAAGAGCATATTTGGCGGGAAAGGGGGAACCCCGATGTTTTGGAAGATTGGATAAACATCAGTTTAACGGCACTCATTTTCCATTTTCTTCTTTGGCAAGTATAACCGTGAAATAAAATGCGAAATTTCAATTAAATTCTTCAATTTAAAAAATTATAATTGAGTCCCTAACAATCTAAAATCGCAAAAATTAAACTTAAAATGACCTATAGTACAATGTTTTGGTTGATTTGGCGGTAACCTTTTTAAAAAGTAAATTAATATATTTTTATAATTTTAAATAAATTAAAAATTTAGTGAGAGAGGAAAAAAAAGAGTTGCCCCTCCGCTTGAAAACACAAAAGAACTATTCTTTGTCTCGAAGATGAAGAAAAACAAGTGGTGGATCCACAGTAGGTTAATGGAAGCTACTGTCCCCACTAATTTTTTTTTTTAATTTTTTAATAGTAATATTCGATATTACAGTAAAAAAATGACGTTTTTTAAATATATATATATATACAATACTGTTCAAATGAGTCTTGTTTATTATATGAGTTCATGTGCACAGTTGTTGGCCTTTTAAATGGTGAGATCAATGGTGTAGATTAAAAGTGATTTGTTTGTTAAAAAATTTATTTTTAAGCCAGATAATTGGGGAAAGTATTTGTGCAGGGATATTATTGAGATTTGAGGGGTTTATTTCTTGCCGATGGGTCTTTTGCATTTTTTGTTATTGTGACTTTCAGGGATTGTTTTGTTGAGCCCTTGCAATGGCTACTTTGTTGAGTATTGAGGAATTGGGAAAATGTATGAATTTTCAACATTTCTTGAAACACATAAAAAAAGAAGTAAGAAAATGCAAGTAATTTTGTAGTATTTATTTTGAGTTTGCTTTGTCTCAATATTGTCTCCACTGAGGCTGAAGCTCACCCCTTAATATGTATTCTTATATTAAAATCATATTTTGAACTAATTTTTTTTCCATTGAATAAGATTTCTGGCTCCATCGCTGAAAACAATTATTCTCATTCTGGACAGGAGACAAAGAGGGGAGGGGTGGGGATTTTTTTTAAAAAAATAATTTATTAAAATATATTTTTTGGAAGGAAAAAACTTAATTTATTAAATCACTACATAAAACTGATAAAAAGTTCACAATAAAGATTACATTCATGTCATGCCATTCCATACCGTCTTGACAAAGAAACAGCTTCCCTAGCAATGCTATGAGCAATCTAATTTGCAGACTGTCTCACGTACTGGAAGCTTATGTCTCTGAACGCACTGCAAGCTTCTTTAATATCATCAACAATCATGCCAGAGGTAGACAACGTCGGCTCGGAGTGAATAGCTTTACACAACACTTGAGCGTTCATTTCCACCTCCACTTTGTTCACGCCAACTCTTCAATTCAATTGAGAGCCTCTCGTACACCCATCGCCTTGGCCTGTTTGGGAGAAAAAGATCCTTGCCACGATACTGCTTTGGCTCAGAGGAAAGTGCTAGTGTCACCCCACATTACCATTCCAAACCCCATCCTATAATAGCCCCGTTTTGATTGATATAAGCATCCACATTTATTTTGATGTACCCAATCCTTGGGTTAACCCACTTTTCTTGCCTCTTCTCGCTCACCGGAGCACGCCAACCTTGCAGGAAGGAAATGGCTTGTGGAGTAGATTGCTCATTCTGCCAACATTTACCATTCCTGTAGCCCCATATTTTTCCAACACAACATGAGAGCTGAGCTAGACACACCACTTCACTTCCATTCCGCTTTGTGTCTCTGTCCTCAAATATATCGGTTACACAGTCCGCATCACACTCTCTTCTGCCTTATACACTATGGCCACGGTATCTACAAATATCATAGGAGGGAAATAAAAACTAAAATCAGATTATTAAAAAAAAAAAACATGTCATATTTAGTGTTTAAGTTTGTATAATAAAGTTGGTAATAAATACAAAAATGCCACCGAATGTTTTTTTTTTTTTTTTTTTAAATTTGATCTGATCCGTTTGATTTTTTTTAGATCTAAGGCTGAGATTAATTTTTCTCCTAAGGACTTGTTCTCATTTAACCCAATACGTGTATATGTGTGTGTGTGTATAATACAGTTAAATACAGATGGAGTGCTCATGTGTGATTGTGCGATGAAAGGAGAGTCATTGATCTTGCTAAAATCAACGTCCAGGATTAACAATTATTTTAAAACAATGCGGTGACAATTTGGTAATTTCCCGTATTGATCAAACTTAAGGTCGTGATTTCTGTGCTCAAGGTACGTCAGCTCTTCAGTGAGAATTTAAGTTAAAATTTAAGATGCGTCGATCTAAAGCTTTAAGTGCATTGTTTTACTTCTTAAGGTCGTAATTTCTGTGCTCAAGGTACGTCAGCTCTTCAGTGAGAATTTAAGTTAAAATTTAAGATGCGTCGATCTAAAGCTTTAAGTGCATTGTTTTACTTATTAAGGTGCATGGATTGTGTGCTTAAAATGCATCAGTTGTCAAAACTTAAAGTGCGTCAAAAAAGTGAGTGATTTTCCTTTTTAAAGTGCGTGATTATTTTAAATCTTTAGGTGCATGATTTGTGTTCTTAAAGTGCATTGTTTGTGTGCTTTAAAGTGTACGATTTGTGTACTTAACGTGCGCCATTTTCATGTTTAAGGTGAAAATGATAAATCTCATGCCTAGACACGCATTTTTTAAAAAAAAAATCATTGAAACCAAAATCTAACAATTAATATTTTGATCCTCAGTTGTAAAATTTGAACAAATATATAAATTGAGCTTGAAGATAACGGGGACATTATTTTTAACATTCACCCCTGATTTCATCTATTCATCTAAGCTGAGTATTAAGAATTATGAAATATGCAGAGATGTGGTTAGTAGAAGTGACTTCTTCCACACCACAAGCATGAAGCATGGATTTGATGGAGTTTATCACAATGTAACTGCTGAAATCATCCCATCCATATACAAAATCCAGTAAATACATACTCAAAAATTAATAGAAAAGCTTGGTCAACTCCAATAGAGTAAGGGAGAGAGAGGAGACTTCCACAAAACACAATATTCTAGAGAGAGAACACATAAAGTTATTGTCGCATTGAGAGAACAACACACTCCAAAACATACATGTTGCAGAACCCCACCAAACCCCAAAATAAACAAATCATTGTCAACACTATTTACTTATTCTTTTTCACTCTTAACAAAAGAAAATACCAATCATTAGATTTTTGACAACAAATTCAAGTGATAATAAAGCAGCTCAAGGGTTGAAGAATGCAGAATAGGCAACTTCTCCCAGCTCCTCTGATAAACAGTCCAACCAACGCATTTTATGTGCAACCCCAGACAAGAGTTAGCTAGAAAAGGCAAATGCACACCTACCCGCCCACTTCAACCATGTCCAAAGCTGGCATAACCACACATACTTTCCATGAGACTTGTGGTTCATTTAATCAACTCCCCACCAGGCATTCATGCTGTTGATTCCAGACTAAGCCTGCTAGAGAGGAACCAGCGAAAGAGCCAAGCAAGAAAGTATAAAAATAACAGAGCAAAAATCAGATAATAAAAGTCAGGACATGAGGAACACATGCCTTATTGCTGGCTCCTGTACGGCTTCTGCACTTGCCACATCCTTAGTTTCAACTATCCTTGCAATGTCATGATTTGGCTAGACAGCAGTAAAGTAGAAATAATGATTACTAATGAAATCCAGAAAGAAGACTATGCTTAGGAGGAAGAGTTCCTAATTATGCTTCAAAACACAAAATCCAGGGGGTAACCCCAGCCATGTAGGCTAAAGATACAAACTTGTAACCACAATGTGACGAGTTCGAATCCCAACCTCCTTGGCTTGAGCCGGTCAGCTATGGTCAACCTAGGCTAGTTTACCTCCTTGTGGTCCTTTGCCAGCTAGGGTCACAAGGCGAGTTTACCCAGTGCCTACTTTATAAATATAAGAAATGATGAGGTTTCAGTGAATGTAGAACAGAAAGTTTTGTAATAAACCTTTGTTTTTTCAGCCAAGCCATTCCCCAATACTCCACTAGCACTTAGACATTGATCCCCAATTTGAGAAATCTGCTCTGCCAAGCTTATATCACCCTGCAAGGACCCTTTAGCTTCACAATCTTCAAAAACATGTAAAACTCTCACTGACATCATCAACAATCCCTGACCCAAATTTACAAACATAGAAACTCACCCGGCAACTGAGGTTCTGGATTTTGTTACTTGATACAAGTATAGTTTCAACACATTCAAACTGTCCACCTTGATTGCATGGTCCATTTAGCTGCTCATTGTTGCCAATTGCAGCTCCAGCGCCACCCAACTGAGCTGATTCCAGTGCTTCCGCCTTTTCATCATTCTGTAGGACCTCACATGAAGTGAGCACCTCCTGAATAGAAATTCTTTCTTTTGGAATTCCAAATAAAGCACTAGGAATAACACATTCACTTAAATTAACAGGTAGGGACCGGGCATTTTCATTCAAAGTAATGCCATTCTGACATCCAGATAGACCATCCACTGAGATGTTTACTCTACCTCTGACCTCATCACTGGCATTCCTATGCTCTAGAGTAGAGTCTTCGCAGATGCCCATCATCTGAGGTAATTCAACACATGCAGGAGAGACAGATCCTAGATATTGTGGACTTATAGATGCCCGCTTCCCAGGTTTCTCTGATTTCACATCAGTTTTTTCAGTTTCAGGTTTTCTCTTTGGATTCCTTTCTTCAGGGGATGTGCAGCCTTTGACATCTTTTTCAGGAGTACAAGAACTACGATAAGTTGTGTTTCTAGACTGACGCTGTCTCTTGTATCCTTCAGGAAAGACATAAGCAGGAATATGTTTTCTACGAACATGAGATACAAATATATCCATCCCAGGACCCCAATAAGAGTACATGCTTACATCTTGTTTAAACTCATCAACAGTTCCACGAATATCAAACTGTTGCCCTTCTTGCACCTGAACTCCTTGTTTCCTTTGCAAGCCCATGAAAAAAGCACAATGTGGGCATGGTTTAGAAGCATCTACAAATTCAGTTGGATATGGATGGCACTGTAACATTCCCTTTGTGTCACGCTCTATCTGCAAAACATCAAATGAAAAACATGAACTCTTTACAAGAGAAAAGCAACTAGAGAGAAAACAGGAACAAAGGAACAAACATATATAATGCCTCAATGCATCCAGCACCAACTCACCAAGAGGTTCTTATGAACTGTTGGAATTAAATGAAACAGATATCTTTTACCTTAAGTGTTAGTTGTCTAAGCCGCGACTCCACCCATCCTTTCCAAGCCAACAGATCATTAGTGTGTGCTGCAACAATGTCAACCTGAAGATAGTTTTTGTATGCCTCAAAGAAAATATAAGGCTCAAAAAGGGCATCCCAATGTTTATTATTCAACTCAATCTCCTGGACAAAAGGCAGAGAAAAGATGTGCAACATCAATCAAAATAGACAGCAAGGAGAGTGAACAAGTTGAAAACTAAAATTAACTTTTAAATTTTACCTCACAAATTTTGTTACCAAATTGAAATTGGTCCATCATTACACGAAGAGTGCTTGGTGAGACATTGTAACTAGAATTCATGCAAGGGTAAGCAGGAGTGATGATTGGCATATGATGAGTCCGGTCTTTGGGATTCTTGCGAGGATCCCAAACAAGAAACCCAAGCTCATCTTCTTCTATAGGACATAACATAACAGGATTTGGCCAACGCCATTGTGTATAGACTCTGAAGAACCGTGAAACCAACATACTAGGAATTGCATTAGGATAAAACTGGCAAACCCGAGCAACCAAAAGAGCCCAATTTACACCACCAAGAAATCCAGTAACCTTACCAATCAAGGAAGGAAAAAAATCATGTTCACTTCGAAACATTTTATATATATCAGAAATATAATAATATAATAATAATAATAATAATAATAACAACAACAACAACAAGAACAACAACAACAACACGGTTAACACCAGTAAGTATTGGAGGGCGCAAGGGTGGTAAGAGAGAGAGAGAGAGAGAGAGAGAGAGAGAGAGAGAGAGGAGAATACTAACATTTGAATATACGCCGCGCCTTTTGGCCCAAAATTTCAAGCATCTTAGTGTCATCCGGAAATGCTATGAGATTTTAAAAAGAACACAAACAAAAAATCATGAAAATGATATAATTAGATGCACAACAGGTAAAAAACTATGCTTACCTCAGCGTTAGGAACAAGTTTAAGAATTTGATCAGCAACCCTGCACCCATTGAGACTTCGAACAGTTTGCTCATCAATATTGTAGAGAACAGAACGGTCTGAAATGTCCAAATTCTGTTGAAAATATTAAATATATAAAGGGCATGTATTATAATCCAACCTCACAGGCAATTTGTTCAAATTCACAATTAATAATTCAACTTTACTTCCAAATTGCATATACTATCAAAGCCACCAAGATGGAGTCATCAAGAACATGAAAAACCAGGACATAATACCCACTTCGTTATTCATACACAACTCATTTTTTAGAGCTAGGATAAATTCCTAAGCACCAAAAAAAGGTCCTTGAAAGAGATCCGAATAACAATGCAGAAAGTAATGCAATCCAACATTAATTATCATGACCCCATAAAACCTTGAGATGTGGAATACAGCAAAACATTGAAGTGGGAAGAAAAGATCTTAAAACATCTTTGATCAAACTTACTTCAGGGACAACCAGGAGAGAGATACTAGCATAAAGGAGATCAATTGATATTCCTTGAAATTTGAATTTCATGACAGGTACATGTGCCTCAGGAACAGGTTGAAGTTCAGTAACTTCTTCCTTCTCTGCTAATATGCCATGTAGAGTAATAAAAAAATCTTCCTGCAGAGAGAACAAAAAACAATCTTCTCTAAACAATGCTTGCTAGCCAAACTGTGTCTCAGAAACTCAGCCACAACTTAAAACTTACATCTCGATGGACATAAGATGGACCAACACATAATGTGTCAATGTCAGCTCCAGGCCCATGAACCTGTAATAAATATTACTTGTTGACACATAATATTACTTGTTGAGAACAATCCATACTAGTAAAGAGGAAGAATTACTTTATAGAGTTGAAGAGGTGCTGACTGGAATATAAAATGATTAACTAAAAGAGATCCAAGTAAAAAGGAAAAATGGTGATCAATCTCAGAAAATATTCCAGAGAATATTGAAGAAATACAAGGGTCACACCAAAAGAATTCCCTTGCTTGTGCACCGTCAGTTTTGATTAACAGCACTAATAACAGAAAACCTGTAAAAACAGAATACATGTAGTTGATACTAAATTCTTCTGTTTTCTTCTTTCACTTATTTCACATATTTAATATCCACACAGTGGAAGTTGTGTCACTTTATCAGCCTGTGAAGTATTTAAAATTTATAAAAAAAAAAAAAAAAAAATTAAAAAGAGCAAAGCATTTCTTATTCAATCAAAATATCTCAGTAGGAGACTGTTGCTCAATGTTAAAAATTAAAGAGTATTAGTTCTAAAGCATATCGTCCCTATTCCCTAATTCCCTATATGAGGAAACTGTGCAATTATAAATTTTTCATGACTTAAACAAGAGCAAAAATCAATAATATTGACCATCAACATACAAATATGATAATGGCACACTCAACTACTAAACTAAATGCACTACAGAATTTTATCCTCCATCAAGACTAAGGACTGGTTTGGATGAGCTTATGTAGGTTTGCCAATTTAACTGGCCTCTGAAAAGTTGCATTTCAATGTATTCTATTAAGCTAATTGAAATAGCTTATGGAAATAAGCTCAAAAACCTTTCCAAAAGTCATAAAACTATTTTTATAAGACTATACAAAAAAATTGCAAGTGCTCATATCATATGCTGAAAATAAGCTCATCCAAACTACACCTAACAGCTTAAAGTAGTTAGAGAACAGCCATTAATAACATATTTTTTCATCCCAATAATATATTTTTCATACCCAATAGCTTTCATTTGTACCCATATAAAAAAGGGTAAAGAGATAATCAATGAAATATTTTATGCATGTGCACATCATAGAGATGCATGCACTTTCCTGCCTCCAAAAATGAGATGGATCACTAACATGCATTATAGGAGAAGCAAGCAGCCTAAAAGCCTTACGGACCTTCAAGTAACAAAATAAAAGAAGTTTTTCCTTACACCAAGCCTATAAGACCCAAAAGTGAATATGACAGCATTTGCATCTTCCACCATTTGTTCTGTATAACCTCTCTGGCAGGTCAATTGCTTCACCCAAAGCTTCACAATCTACAAGAGAACATTTATTAGTAAAAGAATTTGTAAGATTATTTTAATATAAAAGTAGCTGTAAACGTCAGATAATGTTTAATGCAATGAAAATAATATACTCAACAGGCAAGCAAGCAAACATAGAACCAGGACATAAAAGCAAACCTAAATTGTACCACAAGTTTTGAAAGATGTAGAATATACTTGCAACAAAACAGCTCAAGGATATAGCCATATGGGTTTCACCCCTGTTTCAATTCAAAAAATTTGCAAATGCCAAGTGCCTTACAGATAAGTGAGTCTGCAACCATTATATGATGAAAGAATTACACATACAAATCGAAGTACTTAGGAGATACCTATACTGAATTTGTTCAATTTAGCCCCTCTAACCTGAATTTAGGTCAACTTGGCCCACGTCATTAAAAATTGGTAAAATTGAGGACTAAAATTCACACCTTTAGAGTGAGTCATTAGACTAGTCAGTATCTATGCTTTTGTGTGTGTGACGATAAGCTGCCATGGCAAAAGCCACATCAGCTTTTAATATTTTTAATATGCCAGTCAGAACCATTAGATAACAGTAAGAATTGACATCAATATTTGTTATCTCAACTCAGCTGGTAAATTGTGGGGGGTCAACAATCAAAAAACCTCCAGCAAAAATTAAATTAAAAAAAAAAAAAAAAAAAAAAAACTTTATTACAAATATTACAAACAGGTCATGCTTGAAGGGGATATGAATCTCTAGGAATCCTTCTAGGGTTAGAAGTAACTAGGTTACTTCCTTGCTAAGTATTCTAATAATTGGCTAACTAACTAAGACTTAATTGAATTACAAACTAAGAAGTAAAATTCAGATTGCTCCACACCATATGGGCTGCCATCTCACGGCCAAGCTTGCTTTATGGAAGTCCCTGTGGGCTAAGCAACTAGTATCTTCAATTCCAAGCAAGTCCCATTCTACAAAGTACAAACCCCTTTGTCACTGGCAGCTGGCCAAAGCCCTTCTCGGGCACACCAGAATTAATTAGCTTCAAATTAAGTCCTTGATTTATTTGGATCCAATTAATTCCTGATCTCCTCTGTTGGGTTTCAACGTAGAATTCTCCTCTTGGGTCACTCTTGCTCCAAGATTCTTGAATAAATGCATTTAAGGCCTATCAAATCTTCTTTGCTCTTGAGTGTGTAATTTGGCTCTGTGGAACACTCAATGGATTTCAGCACGTTAGGCTTAGTTCCAATCACTTATACGTTAGACTAAGTTCTGGCCCCTAATGAGTTTTTGCTGTTGGGTGCTTAGGCAAAGAGATTTTGGATTTTGAGTTGTTGCTATTCAGCTGTTGGGTGCTTAGGCAAAAAGAATTTGGATTTCGTTATTTATCTCCAGAGATTGTGTTGGTCAGTGCTGCTTTTAAGATTAGGGGAAGTTTTTAACTAATTAAATGTTTTATTGTTTTATTATTTTATTTGAGAGAGATGAATCGTGCCTGTTCTTAAGCATATTTTGGGTTATACATAGTACATACATGAAGCAAACTCAACCAATGGATGAGAAAATGTCTAATTATTGCAACCAACCATTGAGCTTAACTGGAATCTGAAATACCTGATCAAGCTTCCGCAACACCTCTTCTCTCCTTGCAGTCTCTTCCTCGCTCTCATACAGCCCAGAATCTCTCAGAAACTTCAAATAAAAAACTCAACAGCTTCAGTATAAATTTAAGCCCATATTCATAGGATAAAAACTAAGCAGCTCATAAACATGAACTTGATTATCTTAACTACAACAACCTACCAACAATAAGTAATAACAGAATCTGTCCAAAGCTGGAAAAGAAAATACCTTTTCAAGAGCTGCGTTTCTATGTATATCGGCCTCAGACGGCCCCGCAAGAGACAACGGTCTAGTTACACCGTAATTCCTCGGTGCCACTTCCATTGATGGCGGCAAAGTCTCAGCTGAGTTCTCCGAGCCCACCATCACAGTGATTTTCAAACTAATTTTTTCTCAAAAAAGAAAAACGAAACTCATAAAGCTACAACAATTTTATAAAAAATTAAAGCTAAAGTTTGGAGATCATGACACCTATAATATGCCGAACAGGAAATACGGAAAATTTTTTGTTTTTTTATTAAATTCTCGGCAGAAAACTAAAACCCTAAACAATCTATATAGAAATCTCGAGCTATATATACAGAAAAGGCTTTATGGGTATTCACAAATATATAAAGAGAGAGAGAGAGACACGACGAGGAGGAGAGAGATCTGGAACGAGGAAGACGGGGGTCAATGGAAAATGGTTTGGGACGTTTCAGGGTAATCGCCCGAAGGCAGCATTAGAAAATAGTTGGGAAGAAACTAAGAAACTATGAGTATTACTTTATTTATTTACTAGTTACCACACTAGTATTGCGCAATAACTAATGTGTATTTTTTTTTAAATTAGTATTTTAGGGTTTGTCAAAATATTATCGGTATTTGGCGTATATCCACGCAAGATTATTAAATTAAATTTTTATAAAAGTAAAGAAAATGATCAAATAAATCAATGAATATTTCAAAGTCAATTAGGTCACTTAACATTTAAAAAGTGCAATTAAACATTTAACATTTTAAATTGGGGCAAAAAACCCAAAAATCGATAAATGATATGCTCATTTCCAGTTGAAGAAAAGAATTTAACGACGGCAAAATCGCCGCTGGTCACCATACTCCGGCGGAAGGCGACCTAGTGGTTGCCTTCAACGGAGAAGGCCAACTGTTCGCCTTCTCCGTTGAAGGCGACCAGAGTGGTCGTCTTCCTCTGGTGGAAGGCGACCCCTTCCATGGAGGAAGGCGACCATTTGGTCGCCTTCTGCCGGAGTATGGCGACCAACAACGGTTTTGCCGTCGCCGATTGCCGGATTTTTTATGAATACGAAATGAGCAGGTCATTTATTAATTTTTGGACTTCTTTGCCCAATTTAACATGTTAAAGGTCCTAATTACACTTTTTAAATGTTTAGGGGCCTAATTGACTTTTCAATGAATGTTTAGGGGCTTATTTGACCATTTTCCCTAAATGTAAATATTTCAAGAATGTATAAATATGATTTGTGGCATAATTTTTCATAAAATTAACTAGTCAAATAATAGTTTTAGAAGAAAACACCATCACTAGATAGTACCCAAGTATAATTTTTGAAACACAAAACCCTATTAATCGGTGTGATCCATGCTTCCTTAGTTCCTCTTGTTGCCACTTTCGTCAGAAATGAATTATTCATTTAATCTAATCCTCTAGTGTGCTTCACTGCAATTTTAGTGTCTTGTCACAGTGTATCTTCAAAAACACAATCAAGTCTTCATCCCCATAAAGATCTACTATACTAATAAGAGCCAAAAATATTTGAAGAGTGCTCTTGGGAAAGGAATTCTGTGTGCCAATCATGGGCATGTGAGTGTTGAGGCTTTTTCTGACTCTGATTGGGCTGGGTCACCGAGTGACAGGAGGTCGACAATAGGATATTGTGTGTTTCTTGGTGGCAATCTAATGTCTTAGTAGGGCCAGGGTTGAGTATATTTGTAACAAGCTGGACATGATTGACATCTATGCTCCAGCTTGAGGGAGAGGGGGTGTATTCCTTCTTTGTAGTCTGTGGCTAGTAGCTTATTAGCTTGTATATAAATAGGTTTCTACCTGTACAGGTAGTAGTGAGAAATACATACTATTCTTCTATCTCCAACACTTAACATCATGAACGAAATAAAAAACATAGTTTGAAGCTAATTATACTAACTATTTTGTGATTGGTTGACAAAGAGAGTATTCAAATAACCCAACAAATTGAAGCTGGATCACTCTATTTTACTCTTATTGAATTAAATAAATTAGTAGTTACAACAAAAAATGATACATATGCATTTCTTTAATTTAGAATTATGTGTCTACAATGCCTTTATTTTAAAAACAAACGTATTCATTATCAATAAATTAAATAAGAAAAAAATAATTTCATTAGTTATATTGCCTTTATTTTTTCTAATGCAAAGATTCTTTACATTCAAATTCATCAATTAGTATTCATTACATTGTCCATTATGTTCTTTTTACACTATCTTGTAATTAAGTATCAAAGTTATAATACAAAATAATGTTATATATTTATTTACCAAGTATTTTATTAATACCATAAAAGATTAAAAAAAATAGTTTGAAGTTAATCATATTAATTACTTGGGAGATATATTGACAATGAAAGTACTCAAATAACCCAACAAATTGAAGCGGGAAACTATCTCATAATATCTTTGGACTACATCATATTTAAAATGTTCAACTTTTTACTACTTTATCTAATCTTATTCCTTAAACTAGGTTGAACCAAATAAAAACCAAGCAGAACATCTAAAGAAATCCAAAGCAAAAGTAGTATTTATTTGGACTATCGTTTTTAGACCAAGTATTTAGACTATCAATTTTACAAAGTTGCAAACATTTATTTTAGTGACAATTATAATGAATTTCCTATATTATCTTGGATTCATATACTTTGAGTTACATATTTAAATAAATAAATTTGACATTCAATTTGTTAGGAACCCCGTGTTATTGATTTTGATGATACCGAACTATACGAGGAGACCCCTAACTTTTGTGTAAGTCTTTAGAATAGATTATGCTCTGTATCTTAGTCTACAGGATAACCGAATCCTTAGTATTTTTCGAACACTAAGGATCTAAGTTTCTTGTACCGAAGATATGAAGACTTAAACCGAAGAGTAATTTATCCGAAGAGTTGAAGATGCGAAGAAACGAAGACTTGGAGAACCGAAGACTGAGATCTTAGGTCGAAACATGGAAGGGCCAAGCTCTTATGACCGAGCAATCAAAAGTGTGATTGACTCGAGGAGATTAAGAGAGATGATAAGGTCAATCATTCTCTCTCTCAACCAAGGCAAAGACATTCTCTGATAAGTTATCTTGTCTACTGCCTTGAGAATGGGTATAACTGAATGTCATTTTGGGTCCTATGCAACGAACCCTAGGAGCATTTAATGATTGTCACCTTTTTGAGGGACAAAAGACAAATTGTCCTTGCACAAAAGTGAACAAACGGCTAGAAAGTACTGACATTCTGAAAATGAAGAAAACAATACCCATTGGATTTTACACACTGGACAATAGGTTTTGAATTTCATTTTCCCTCCAACGGATCTGAAATTCCACCTATAAATACCATTGTCCCATCTCACTTTGATAAGGTTGGAAATACGCGAAATATTGTCAATTAAGTGAAAAACTTTCAGTGTGATATTCATAAGCTTACAAGTGATATTCAGATTTCTTTAGAAGTTCTTGTGTGATTAAGAAGTTGATCAAGGAAGAAAAGCACAAGAAGTTCAAGTTGGAGAATCATCACAATCTTTCAACCATCTCTACAAGTGAAGTAGAAAGAGGCGGAGTAAACTTGGAAGAAGTTGAAAAACCTACAACAACAAGGCTGCCAGGCTTAGTGATCAAAGGAGCTTGTTGTAACGGAATTTGTACTATAACGGGGAATATAGTGCAAACCTTCACGCATTGTGAAGAAGAGTGGAGTAGGCTTAGTTAACAGCCGAACCACTATAAAAACTCTCTCTCTCTCTATATTTACTTTACGTCTTGCATTGCATATATCACTCAAACCTAATATCTTTTACAAGATTTATCAAAGTGCAAAGTTAAGATAAAACTTGATATAATCTTTCCGCTGCATATATCTCTTTAGACAAAAAGTTTTCAAAAACCTCTTGTGAGTCTATTCAACCCCCCCTTCTAGACTCACATCTCTACCACCGGGACCAACACAATTACCTATGTATAAACTTCTCATATATAATCTTGCATTGATATTTTTTCAAATATTTATTTAAATATAAACATTGGGTATTAACTCATTCGCGCAATACGCGTGTAAAACTAGTATATAGTATATATACTATAATTAGGCCGGTAATGGGTAGAAAAATGACGACCAAATTACTAAATCAAATGGATGGTTCAGATTGTTTATATTTATATTTTTTCTTGAGATTTCCTAATTTATCCTTAATTATATGATAATCCGTTAAATTTTCCGTTAAATATTATATTTTTCGTTAATATTCCGTTAACTTTTAACTTACCCATTAATTTTTATAAGTAAGGTCTTATGATCGAACCTCATCCCAATCAAAGTTGACATAATTATTGTTGAACATATACTACGAATATGTTAGAGTATATTATTCAAATATTATTTAAAAGTAAGTAACACACTCTATTACTCTTATTAAATTAAATAAATTAGTGGTTACAACAAAAAAAATACATATACATTTCTTTAATTTATAATTCGATGTCTACAATGCCTTTATTCAAAAAAATATTCATTATCAAAAAATTTAAAAAGAGATATAATTTCATTAGTTAGATTGTCTATATTTTCTACAATACAAAGATCCCTTACCTTCAAATTTATTAATTAATTATATTCACTACATTAGTACATTGTTCATTATTTTTTTTACACTATCTTGTGAGAATAAATATAATATGTGCAGTCCAACTATCAGCTTAGGCTTTTAGTTGAGATGGAGCACATGCTTTAATTTGGTATCAGAGAATCTCCGCGTTACCCAAAAAGAGACTTCCACGTGTTGCATAGTAGTTGAGATGGAGCACATGCTTTAATTTATCTTGTAATTAAATATCAAAGTTATACTAAAAAAATAATGAAATTTTTTAAAAAACAGTTTGAAGCCAATCATATTAACCACTTATGGAAGATTTGTTGACAAAGAAGACATTCAGACCAAATAACCCAATAAATTTATTTAAAAATCATTATTAAAAATGATTAATATTTTATGCACCGACGATGTATAGATGCTATACACCGGCGGTGAAGGAGATGATGACATATCATTAAAGAAAAAAGTCAATATTGATCGAATCTTTTTTTGCAAAATATTTAGGACTTATATTTTATTAGGAAACTCTTTATTTCTTTTTGAAGATAGAAACTCTTTATTTCTAGTTATCAAAATATGTCTACTTTACTAAATATATTTATTACTTAATTATTTTGTATATATATATATATATATAAATGTTTAATTTTTTTTTTGGTTACGTTCACAGTAATATTTTTTATTTTTCAATTTGTAATTTAAAAATAATACATTTAAGTAAAAATTTTATATGTTTAAAAATTAAACAAGATTCGTTAGATAATCAAATTAGTAGTACCTTAGGAAATAAATTTCATAGTTGGAAGTCAGACTCTTGAATCTAATATGAAGATTTTTTATCTTTTTTTTTGAAAAATTATGTTTTTGATTTTTCAAATTTAAAAAATTACTTAATTACAGACCGTTGAAGTCCTCGCCACCATATGTTGTATACGAATTATGTACCCCAATGTTGCTTAAATAGTACACATAATTTTTTTTGAAAACACCATAGTACACATAATAATTTGCCAATTCCAACAGGATAGTAAAGGAAAAAAAAAATTATGTCAAAAGGGTGAAGACCCAATACTTACACACTCAAAACCGGATCGCACGAGAGGGAAGCAAGGAACATGGCAATTGTATTGAGAAAGAGGAGGATGACGATGATGATTAATCTGAGTGCATATACTCCTCCGCGTATACTACCTTTTGCCCCACAGCTTATCTTAACCCTGCCACCATCTATCTCCTGTCACCCTAAATTACAGAAATACCCTCCAACCCTAGCCCATTTTCGTTTTCCTCTGTCTTTCAACTTTCATGTTCCCTTGCCTCATCTCTTCCGCCTTTCTGAAGCTTCTGCGCGATATCCAGAAGGTCAAGTCTCCTATTTTTGCCTATTTCTTGATTTTATTTATTTTTTTAATTTTTTTTTATTTTGGCTAGTAGTAGGGCTTTTTGAATACCCATCTTTGTCTTTGGTTTTTTCCCTTTCCCTAAAATTTTAACTTCGTTTTGATGGTTTGATGATGGCTATGTACTGCTTGTACGGTGAGGTCATACTGTAGCGTATGAATTTTGTAGTTACTAACTTGTTTTGCGCATTTTTGTAGTTGATAGGCTTGTGAATAATGATTGCCTTTGGTCTTTTCACTGCCTTTATGTGGATTCTTTAAGGTTTGTGATTGCCCAGAGTGTGGTGCATTTATTTGATGGAATTATTGTATGAGATTTTGTTACTTTTCTTCTTCAAAAGATTGAATCCCCAAACCTAAAGGCCCCATTCCCGAGCCCGACAGAGCATGTGGGAGGAGGTAAAGGTAAATTACGGTAACTCAGTGGGCTCAGCAGACAGGGCCAAATGTTTGGTGCGCACAAGAGATTCTGTTACTTTGTTATGCTAGATTGATAGTTTTAGGGGTATTGTGCAAGAATTTACTCTATACTGTTCCTTTTTGTGTAACATTGGAAATGTAGTCCAAGTAAAATAGAAACTCTTGCACAACTCTAGACTTTAAAACTGTTTTTTTTTTTTACTATATCTATAGTTGAATTTTTTGTTTAGTATCGTGGCATATGTGGGTCTTTGCAAATATATTAGCTCATTGCCATGATACATTAACTTGCTACCTTCTAGCCCTGACGTTATTTTGTGAGTAGTTGAGGCGATATATAAATTCATAACCATGTACAGCTATGCAATGTGAATGGATATAATATCCGTTGCTGTTGTGTTACAAACGCTTCATCTTTTGTTTCTTGGTTAAATCTTTTGTTTTTTTGTTTTTCCTTTCTTTTCATGTACATGTTTCTTGGTTAATCCTAAAATGCATGTTTGATTCACTTTGCAGCTTTAAAAGGGTTTTGGTAAACATTTGCTGGCAGTATGGATAATTTTGAAGTTGTCGCCGTGGACAGTGGTGATGGAAAACCTTGTAGAAGAAAGCGTAGTAATCTATATCGGCGTCCTCAAAATGACTCTCATTCTCCTCCAGATTACTGTGGTAGCTCTTCTATGTCATCAACGCTGCCATCGGATAGTCAGAGCAAAGCATCAAGTGGTGATAACGTTGATCATGGTGCTGTTTCGGGGGCATCATACTCTAACGTTAATGAACCCGAATATTACCCAAATACTGGTGTGAAGGAAACCCATGAATTTTCTGCCAAAAATGATAGTCAGGGCATGCATCCAATCAGACTAATTAAAGATAACCAAGCAACACCTACGGTGAGCGGTGTTGAAACAGGTGGGATGATAACCAGTGATTACCATTCTGGACAATCGGGAGTAGTATCACATGGAGTTGAAAGTAACAGTAAAGTTAAGAAAGTAAAACTTAAGGTTGGGGGTGTTGTTCGAACCATACACACAAACACTGGTGCTGGGCCTTCGTTGACTAAGTCGTCTTCCTCTTCAAGTGTCCCCCATCAACGGCACAAGGTTCATTTTTAAATTTGCATTTATTTTGGGTCATGTAATTACTCCTCAATTCCATGCAGAATCTGAAAAAGTAGATTGTGTGTTAAAACAACCCAAAGTTGAAACTATGACATTCAATATAACAATTAACTCGGTTGTGAACTTACTGAAATGGATCAAGTGTAGGCTAAATTGATGTCTGTTCTCAAATGTTTGCAGGATAGTTCAGACAAGGGAATTGGTTTGCAGGGTATTCCATGGAAGGACTTTTCAAAGAGTGGTTTTAGTTTTGGAAGATCTAATTCTTCAGGGGATATCCCTTTGATGCAATCTGCTAAATACAAGCCAGCTCGTAAGGGCAAACATGTCTCTAAAACATCCCGATTAGGTGAATTATACAATACTGAAGATGATGAAGATGACAACGATGATGAGATTCGCTACCTGGAAAAATTAAAGACTTCCAAATTTGCAGCTAGTTATGGTGGAGAAAACGATGAAGACGAAGAAGGAAGTAAAAAGCTGCAGAGGATTTCAAAAGTCTTGAATCAGAGTGCCAATGTTTATGATGTGAAACCAAGGGATTGCAACTCAAAAGCACGCAAAGAGCGTAGGAATTCGAAACCAGTTAGGGCATTTGAGGATAATGCTGATTATGTAGAAGAAGAGGAGTCATTATCTGATGCTGAGTTAAGACCCAAGAAGAAACACTGTAAGGATTTAAATGATATCTTAGGGAGTGCAAGGAATGAAATGGCTATGACTACACGAAGGCGTGCTCTTCAAACTGGCAAGGAAGTATCGTCCCTTTCGAGTATGAGTGCAGTTGAATTCCCTCATGGACTACCCCCTCCACCTAAAAGTGAGTATCAATTGATTTCTATGTATTGCGAAATACTCCGTACCAATTAATACATATCTCCTGACAAATCTTCTTTTCATTTGGTCACACAGAGCAAAGGGAGAAACTCTCAGAAGTTGAACAACAGTTGAAGAAAGTGGAGGCTGCTCAAAGACGCAGAATGCAAGCTGAAAAGGCTGCCCGGGAATCCGAGGTTCTTACATCTTTTACTGAAGTTTATATTTCTAACACGATTTGTATTGTGGCTTTGTGGGGCTGGAGAACATCACATACTGATTACTTTATGACACTTTTGCAGGCCGAGGCAATCAGGAAAATCTTGGGTCAAGATTCTAGCAGGAAGAAGCGAGAAGAAAAACTGAAGAAGAGACAAGAGGAGTCAGCACAGGTTACAACAAGACTTGCATATCGAGCCCTTCCATTGGTTCCATTATTTATGATTTGTACTTTTTACATGCAGGAGAGGAATGCAAGAGCTGCAGCACATCCATCAAATGCTATCAGATGGGTCCTCGGTCCTTCGGGAACAGTTGTGACTTTCCCTAACGAGATAGGCCTCCCAAGTATATTTGAGCCCAAGTCTTGCAGGTGCAGAATTCGAACAGCTTTATGCATTTTATTTTTGTGATTTTGAATTTATCTTACAAGTGTTAATTGATTTGTGCTCCAGTTATCCTCCTCCACGTGAAAAATGCGCAGCTCCATCTTGTACAAATGCATACAAGTATCGTGATTCCAAGTCAAAACTTCCACTTTGCAGCCTTCAGTGCTACAAGGCAATACATAAGAAGCTGGAACCACTTGGTGCTTGCTGACACTTGACTATGCCATCTACTATGCAACATTTTGTAGATGATCATTGATGAAAAGAATATTTGTAGATAACGTACAATTATCATCTGCTACTAAAATTGAAAATGATTCCACTCCACCCAGGGGAAAAACAAAGAAGCAGTCCAATTGCATGCATGGTAACTGATCCCTTGTCTACTAATTGTATGTAGCGCAAGGCGTTGTGTGGTTCCTACTTTCTAGTGATAAAAATTATGGCTGTCGCCCCTCATGATGAGCACGCCACCTTTGAACTTTGAGCACGGAAAACTCCATGTATTGTGTTCCCGAGTTTCATCACTCTCAACTAGTGGTGTGTAGAATTCGGTGAAAACATGGTTAACCGTATCGAAATGTTTCGATTCGGTTAACAAGAATTTCAGTTAATGAGTTATTCAATTTAAAAGTACAAACATTCGGTTAACAGGTAATGGTTTTTAAGAATTTCAGTTAATGAGTTATTCAATTTAAAAGTACAGTTAATTGAATTAATTGATCAGTTAATTAAATTATGTGTACATATGTGTTGAATAATGTCCAATTAACAACAAAAAAAACTAGTAAAAGTAAATGATCAAAATAATTAAATAAATAAACACATACATTTTATAATTATTAAATTTTTGATGATAAGAAATATTATTATTTTGTATAAATTTTTTAAAAATGCATTGAACATAGTAGGTACTAGGTAGCTTTGGGCAAAATATGCTATAAACTCGGGTCTACCTTATATGTCTATGTTCACAATTTTAGAACTCTATATTTACAATTTTAAATTTCAATATACAAAATTACATTTATTCAATATTCACAATTTTTGAACTTTATATTCATAACTAGTTTTATACGCGCATTGCACGTATGTGTTAATGCCCAATGTTTATATTTAAATAAATATTTGAAAGTATATTAATGCAAGATTATATAGGAGAAGTTTATACATGGGTAATTGAATGTCGATTTTTTTTAATTTAAATATCTAACTCAAAGTATATGATTCCAAGATAATATAGAAAATTCATTATAATTATTACTAAATAAATGTTTGCAACCTTGTAAAATCGATAGTCAAAATATTTGGTCTAAAAATGATAGTCTAAATAAATACTACTTTTCATTTGAATTTTTCTAACTGTTCTTAATTCTCTTTTGAGTAACATTGTCATTTTCTTCATTTTTATTATTTGTTCTCTTCCTTTTTGTTGGTAGTGTGTTATTTGCAATTCGATTATTGTTGGTAGCATAGATGACAACGTCATGCAATGAGATTATGATATAGGAGTTATGGACTCTTCTTTAGGTGTTCTGCTTGGGGTTCATTTGGTTCAACCATTATTGTTGAATGAGTTATTGTGGATAAAGAAATCCCTAGTTTAAGACAAAAGATTAAATAAATTAATAAAATTTTGAAAATTTAAAATATTATATATTCAAAGATATTAAAAGGTAGTTTCTCGCTTCAATTTGCTGGGTAATGGGTTATTTGAGTATTTTCATTGTCAACAAATCTACCAAGTAGTTAATATGATTGGTTTCAAAATATTCTTTTTTATTTTTTTCATGGTATTAAAGAAATACATATGTATCATTTTTTTGTGTAACTACTAATTTATTTAATTCAATAAGAGTAAAATAGAGCGATTCCGCTTCAATTTGTTGGGTTATTTGAGTACTCTATTTGTCAACCAATCCCAAGTAGTTAATATAATTAGCTTCAAATTATTTTAAATTTTTTTTTCATAGTATTAATAAAATTCTTGTTAAATAAATATATAGCATTATTTTGTACTATAACTTTGATATTTAATTACATGATATTGTAAAAATAAGATAATGGACAATGTAATGAATATCAATTGATAAATTTGAATGTAAAGACTCTTTGCATGAGAGAAAATAAAGACAATATAACTAATGAAATTATTTCTCTTATTTAATTTAATTTTTTGATAATGAATAATTTTTTCAAATAAAGGTATTGTAGACACATAATTCTAAATTAAAGAAATACATATGTATCATTTTTTGTTGTAGCTACTAATTTATTTAATTTAATAAGAGTAAAATAGAGTGAGAAACTTAATTATGTCAAATTTGATTGAGATGAGGTTCGAAACTAAGAACTTTCTTATAGAAATTAATGGGTAAGTTAAAAGTTAACAAAATATTAACGGAGAAGAGAATATTTAACGGAAAACTTAACGGATAATCATAAAAGTAAGGTTAAATTAGGTAATCTCTATTAATAATATTAATCTGAATTATCTTAACCATCTATTTGATTAAATAATTAATCTGAACCATCCATTTGATTAAATAATTTGACCGCCATTTTTTCTATCCATTCTAGGCCTAACTCTCTTTGGCTCTTATTAGTATAGTAGATTTTGTTATATAGATTCGAAAATTGTGTTATACTATTGAATATAGAGTTCTGAAATTGTAAACATAGAGCTCTGAAATTGTGAACATAAAGTTCTGTAATTGTGAATATAAAGTTCTGTAATTGCGAATATAAAGTTCTGTAATTGTGAATATAGAGTTCAAAAATTGCGAACATAGAATTCAAAAATTGTGAACACAGAATTCTAAAATTGTGAACATGAACATGAATCCACCTTGCAAGGTGGACCCAGGTCCATGGCATAACAACCGGAAACTTAGATATTGTGTTTCGACATTTTTTTAGCTGGAGTTGCTTTATATAGTGGCCTAAGTCCATGGCTATTGCAAATGAGTTCTAGCGAAAATCTATTTCTATAGTCCGTAAGGGAATTTATATTCAAAAATCATTCTAAAAGATTCAGTCACAATATACAGCACAAAATATGAGAAGTTTGATGCTTATATTTTTCTTAAAATCGATTCACTCCTTAATAAAAGTGTTATATATGAATATTGAAGTATTGATTTCTCAAAATATCATAGATTACTATGATTTATTCGAACACTTAAATAAATTATACAACGAACTTGAACAAAAAAGAACACTTTAAAATTTTATATGAAGTGTTGGAAGAATTCTAGAGAGGAGAGAGTTTCGTAGAAGAGGAAAAATAATTTTGGAGTTTCAAGGCTAAATTTATGGGCTGAAAATACAAGGCAAAAAAAAAAAAAAAAAAAAATCCTAACATTTCTTACTGTCGTTCAAGGCTTGCAAATTATCTCCATTGCTTCCGGTGGTAAGATTTAGAGTGATTTGGAGTGGAAGGTACAAAGCTAGATGGTCTTACCGCCCAAATGCTATGGAGCAGGAGCAACTTTCGTGTTTTGAGCAGGAGCAGGGTATCGCCCAAACACTTTGACGTTTTGAGCGAAATTTTGAACCATCAAAATACTTTTAATATGTAACGGGAGATTTAAATATTTCAATTTCCGTCCAACTACAATGTTGGACAGTATTTAGTAATACTTACCATTTTGCATTTCACTTAAAGGTCAATTTGACTTTTCGTTCAACGGTTGCGCGTTGGACGAAATTTTCTTCCACCATTAAGTGTCAGTCGAAATTTCCATCTAACTTTCTGTCCATTCATATATTTGCGACGAAAAGTTCTGATCTTTTACAAATTACTGACCAACATTGTTGTTGGACAAAAATATCGAGATTTCTAGTAGTGACATTCTATCCAACAGAAGGTAGAGAATGGAATTCATTAGCATTAATGACATTCAAAAATTGAATTTAAAAATTTAAATTTCTAACTCCCATAACTAGAAAATTAATTAGAATAAACCTAATGCTTAAGTATAAATTCTAAATTGATTAGAATTAATTGAACATTTATAGTATGTTACAACATTAAGATGTAAAAGAGGAGATACAAACAACGAATGCTTAAGAACAGTAAGATTGATGTCACCATATATCTAGTGTTGCAATTCACTTCTTTTAATCATGTGACATCTACACATACAATTATACAAATAATATCTCTACTACAAAATATATGCACCAAACATGAATTCAAGAACGATAAAAAACATTATTGAATTAAGAGATAAACAATTGTATTAAAAAAAGAAAACATTTAAGAACATGATCTCATCTTAAAATTCATGATAATTCAAATACTACAAGTTAGTCTCCAAACATTGAGTTAAAAATGAAAGGAATCAAATAAACAATTGAAGAAACTCCTTTTTTTTGGTTTTTTTTTTGAAAGAAGAAGAAACTCCTTTTATGATAGAGCCTTAAAGGCTCCTCTTTTTTCCCCTCTCGATGTAGGACAAAGGGTTGTCAGGCTTCCATAGTATTTTATTTTTATTGTTATATAATAATAATAATAAATATGTTAGCCTTATATTTTTACATGTTAACCGCTAATAATAAAATATTCATTTTATAAAATATCTCTCCATAAACTATTAGTACAATCCATTGACACATAATATTTGATGATATCTAGTAATCGCTAACCTTTAATTGTCAACTAAGGCCATAGTGCATATATACACATAATATATATATGTATGTATATTAAAACTCCATGTAGAATGACCTTTCTATTTATTTACTTATTCTTTGGCATTTTTTATTCTAATGTATTATGTATGTTGAAATGTAGGGAAGGAAATGATGAATGAACTTTATGGCATGCATAAAAGTGTCCAACCAAATACCACTTTTAATTTTCTGAATCTAATAATTAATTGTAATTAAGTTAATTGGAGTTCCTAATAGATCCTTATTTATACTATTATTGTTAGGTTGTTGTACTTTTGTTTTCTTGCTACATATATAATTGAGATCGAATGAGAAAATTAAATTAATATGGATGGCATGCATGAATTAATTCATTATATTATTGGTTAATTAATATATACAAGGGAAAATGGTTAAATAACCCCTAAAATTTATACGAAAAATCAATTAAACTCTTAAACTTTTAAAAGTTGTAATTAAACTCATCTAACATTTTTTTTTCTTTTTCTTTTGCATTGAAATACAAAAATCGATTATTGACTTGTAATAGATGTTACTAGAGTTTCGGGAGACTCCGACAATGCTCTAACAACTAAAATGGTCGGTCTCCTTTGAAGAAGGCAACCAATGGTCGCCTTCTCAATCAGAGTCACCACCTTCAAAGGCGACCGACAATTTTAATTAGTCGCTAGGGTATTGTCGGAGTCTCTGTAGAATCCCAATGACCTATTATTACTATATATGTCAAATTAATTTTTGAGTTTTGATGTAAGAAAATAACATGTTGATGAGCTTAATTGCAACTTTTAAAAGTTCGAAAGCTTAATTAATTGATTTTTTATATAAAGTTTATGTACTTAATCTTTTTTTTTCCCCTTGATATATATAAAGGTAAGGCGGTATTACCTTTTTTTTTGTGTGCATGGTATTGTTGGGAAGTCATTCAAATTAAAAACCTTCTTTCATTAGCTTATATTTTAGGATCATTGCAGCTTATTTTGTCCTCACATTAATGAGATCATGGAAGGTGTAATCTTTTCTTGTTTCAGTGTTTCACATTCCTAATCCCGCAGCTCTCATATGTGGTTGAAAATGAAGCTTGTTGTTGGCTGGCTTGCTATATAAATAGTGATCATTCATGGGAAAGAATGACACAAAGAATCTCTTCCTCCTCTTTAATTCTTTTGTCTTATTGTCTGAGCAAAATCAGGTTCACCTATACTATAGCAACCTACTGTGAGAGGCCTGTGTTGTGTCACTAAAAATCGCTTTTAAGGAAGTGTTTTATAAAGATGCCAAAGACATTTTCAAGTTCCTTCTTTCGTTTGTTTCAGAGTCCAACAGAGCAAATATTCAAAGATAGATGATTTATTCATACAAATTGAAAAGCGAAATTAAAGGGAAAGGTAAAAGGGAGACATATATTATTGTTGGATGAGGGGAACTAAAGAGCTAGCTAGGATATATATGATAGGGAGTTGAATGCAGCTAGGCATATATAATGTTGCAGCACAGTACACTGAGCTACGATGGTTAATTAAGTGGATTGAAGCTAGGCATTGGTTGTTTATTTATTTAATTTTCTTCCTGGCCACAATGACGGAGTTAACAACCTCATCCACCGGATGATGCACCGTGAGAATCTGAAATCCCCGAAGATGTGAATGATCCACCACAGGGTACAGGAAAGCGCGGGCCCCATGCGCACTTCTGATCACCAGTAACGCTCCGGGAGCCATATACGTACTTAGATGACGAATAATGCATCCCTTTTCCTCCTTATCATCCATGCCCACCAGCGCGGCCAGGAAAACAACCTCGTAGTCCTTGAGAGCAGACGTAACGTGCATGATATCCGAGGTGTGGAAAAACATCCTGGGAGAGAGGCCAGGATGGGAGCCCACCAAGCGGGAGGCCAAGGCGTTGGCAATGGGGTCAATGTCGTAGTTGTGGAAGTGGGCGTGGGGGAAGTGATCCATGGCGAGGATGATGGAGGTTAGGGGCATGGGGCCGGAGCCGACGAAGGCGAGGCGGGTTGGGGATTTGTTGGTGAGGTTTTGGCTCAGAAGGGTGAACTCTAAGTGGGAGAGTTTGATGTAGTTTTCAAAATAGGGGAAGAGGTGAAGGTTTTGGAGTGGGTTTTCAAGGCAGGCGAGATGGGCGGAGTAATGGGTCTCCAGAAGGGCTTCGGCTTCTCCACATAGCCTAATTAGATGGGATCTCATCTCTTGGATATCAGAGCAGAGTTTGGACACATCAATGGGTGCCTGATGATCTGCTAGGCATGTGGTGACTAGCTTTGTGAACAACGTGTTCACATCTTTGGAGGGTTTCAGGCTCTCCAATCTTGAAATTTGGTGGTATAGTTCCAACACTACTTCAACTACTTGCTGGTTGTTCATGTTAATTGAGGGAAATTAATTGGGAAACACAAAAAATATATGGTGCTACTATTCTATACGTCTCCCCACGTCTCTATTTATCATATCGCCTTAGCTCGCTTTAAGCAATTCGAGTTTGGGAATTGGGTGGGATGGAGGGAGGGACCCAATATAATGAGTATAGTATATATATATATATATATATATATATATTATATTATTTATCTTTTGTTGACAATAAAATAATTTCAAATATCTATGTCTAAATTGGTATTTGCTCATTTAAACATGTGAATTAAAACTATCACTTTATTAATACTCATATCGTGGACCAAAATTGATATTTGCTCATTTAAATATTAAAAGAGTTTTTTCCACTTTTGGTCCTATGACTTTAGTGTTTCCGTCAATTTAGGTACACGACTTTCATTTTACCATTTTTAGTCCTTGACTTTGATTTTTTTCCACTTTTAGTCCTTTCGGCCATCCGAGTAACAACTTTTAATCTGGGGTGATTTTGTTATCATCATTATTATCTTTTTCCAGAACTTGTATATGTACTATAAGTTCAAGAAAATTCAAAAATATTTTCCTAATTTTTTCTGCTGTTGTTCAATTATCTCGCTGTAACTTGAGTAATTTTTCATCTTCTTGTATCAAATTTTATTGGCAGAAGGGTCAAATAGACCTATGTAGTACAACTACAATATGGTCCATCTATACCCTCAAACTTATTTGACCCTTCTGCCAATTTTATTCGGAGCCTAGATTATATATATAGAGTGATTAAAAACTCGTAAAAAAAATGTATATGGTACACGCTTAAAGTGCTTCGACCCTTTCTTTTCCCTAACAATTTCCCAGTGTGTTTTCTAACATTATATTCTTGCCCCATTCTAACATTATATTCTTGGCAATAGGGCCGTTAACGAACAGAACATAAACGAATGGAGGTTGTTCGTGTTCGTGTTCGTTTGTTAAGAATTTTGGAGTGTTCGTGTTTGCGTTCGTTTGTTAAGGTTTTTGAAAATCCTGTTCGTGTTCGTTTGTTAGCGTTCATTAGTGTTTGTTAACGTTCGCAAACACGTTTACGAACGTGTTCGTTAACATTAACAAACATGTTCACGAACGTGTTCGTTAACATTAATGAACACGTTACGTTCGTTTACGTTCATGAGCACGTTTGTGAACACTTAATAACTAAACACCTGCACATGTTCATTATCACAATTCGTTCGTGAACAAGAAATAATGCACGTTCACGAACAATAACCAAACAAACAACACAACTACAAAACTAACGAACATTAAACGAGTTTGTTCATGAACATTAATAAACGAACACAAACGAGCTTGTTCACGAGCTTTTAACAAACGAGCCTACAAATGTTCAAACTCTGTTCGTTTATGAACCAAGCTCTAAATTTTGTTCATTTATGTTTGCTTAGGTACCTTAATAAACGAACATTTACCGAATACGAACACGAGTAGTTTACCGAAAGTTTTATTCGCTAACACCCCTACTTGTGCATATGTTAGAGAGTACATATTCTTGATATATAAGACATCATAATAATATTGTTTGGAATTAGCTACAATGTCTCGTTTGTCGAGAATGTATGTACATTGTGAATTGCTTGCTTGTATTGTTCATAGTAAAAATATATATTACTTGCATTTTCAAATATAATTCTATTCTAAATTTTACTTTTCACTCAAAGTTTTATATAAATATTATTTTTGAAATTCACATGGTGAAAATAACATATTATTACTTGTTATATCTAAGAGTAAAAATAAGAGTATTCTCAAAAAAAAAAAAGAGTAAAAATAAGAGTAGATATTAGAATTCTATGTAAGAGTAAAAATAAGAGTAGATATTAGAATTCTATGTAATAGAACTTTTGTTTTTAGATGATCAATCATTCAAAAGTGAAGAAAATCGGAATGATAAGGATTACCTCTAAAAGTAGATGACCTAATAATGCATTAATTTAATTCAACCCATGTGCAGGCTGCTGCAGCATCAACTAATCCGAGTGGTGCAGACTATAGCATGGTTTGCCTTTTTATATAGATGCATGGCGACATTGTGAAAACACCTCGTACACATATAGCATATCTATGTATTATACAGAAAAATACTTACGTAATCTTGAACAAGGTAATGAATCGTGATTTTCGTACTTGAAAAATGTTTGATTTTTGCTAACTCGGAATTTTTCATTCAATCTATATAACATAATTTTTTTTTATTACGCAAAAAATGTGAAATATAAATATTAACGTTGATTCTTATTATGGTGTGACAAAGGTTGTTGTTGTCGGTTTATTTATTTATTTATGTATTTGATATACATGTGCATAGGAACTTTAAAAAAGAAATCAATTGGATTGAGGAAATAAGAAATTAAAATAAATCTCATGTATGTGATAAACATTCTCCCCATTTCTTTTTTGACAAAAAATTAAAATTCATTGGAGCTCCTAGTTTTGGAATTAATAATGAAATGTGAATGGACACCTAATTTCTTAAAATAAACCATAATAAGAATGTAAAAACTTGCGTGAGAATCCGTGAGACAGGCCGAGTCAAGATGAAAATGTATATTAATACTTATATTGAAAAATAGAATATTAATAAGGAATAAATTGTTTATTATTTTTTTAGTATTACTGACTCTGTTACAATATAGTATCTGTTCATAGCAAATTGTTTATTATTTAATTATATGAGAAAGTATAATACTTTTGAAGAAAAATGTACTACTTTTACATATAGACAAATATAATACTTTTGAGAACAATTATATATCGCACCTGGATATTTTTTTCTCTCCCTAAGTTCTCTAGGTTTTATTCTCTCCTTCCTTACAATTCTAGGGTTTTTAATCATTTCTCTTTGCTTTTTCGATCGTTGCGATCGGATTCTTGGTCTGTTTTTGGATTCGCTAATCTCTTTTTCGGTTCTGCATCGCATCGTCTAGGTCGGTGGAGGTAGTGGATGACCTCACAGCGCGGTATAACAATTTTACGTTGGAGGAGGAGGAGTTGGGGTTGATGCTAGAGGGCGTGGAGGTTGAAGGCGGGGCAGTGGCACATACACACACATACAAATATAAATAATAATATCAGTTATTTGGTGACCGCAGTTATAACATCTTTATAACCGATAAATAACCGAATAGTCGAATAATCGAATTTTTTTTTAGCCTTATAACCGATAACTGAAATTATTGGTCGGTTTAGTTATTCATTATTGATTTTGTTAGTTTTTCGGTAATTATGCTCACCCTAACTGCTACGAATGGCTCCTTGGTTCATTGTTCGTGTTCGTTGATGGCAGAAACTGTAGGGATATAGTTCCTGACAATCTCGGAAATACAAGAAAAACAAGGAAATGGAAAACAACTAGTAAAGCAAAATACAATGGAAGAAGAAATACTCCACGTAGGATTAAACAATTACAACTGAAAGATCGAACCACGCTGGGTTGAGTGGTCCTTGGAAGATGACGGTTGAGCTGGACGATCTTGGGGCGGTTGTAAGTACGAGTCGCGTTGCCACTTTCCTTAAAACCTTATTTACCGCTTCCCGGGGTGCTCAGCTTGAAGTGCTGGAACGTTGCGGCCTAGGTTTCCCAGGATGAGGTGTTCTTCTTGCAAATTTGCTTGAAGGAAAGGATGAGGTGTTCTTCTTGCAAATTTGCTTGTGTTTTGTGTTGTTCTTCTTACAAATTTGCATTAAACAAGGCGGCACTTGCGTACACGAGTCCGCGCGAGAGAGAGCCTCTATGCTATACAAGTTACTCAGTCATAAAAGGACTCTTGTATATATAGTGGTGCAAAGATTCATTCCAAACCAATGTGGGACAAAGCTACATAAGCTTTTCCACACTTGAATTCCATCTCAAATGGATCTACTTTGAGAATCAATTTTTCATTCACCCATTATCCATTTTGAGCGTATAATATATCAATCTTTTCGTCTAAGAACGAAGAACCCGAATCCACTTTGACCCGACCCAAAATCGGAAGTGGACCCACATATAATTATACCACAAAATGGCCACTTAAAATGCCATTTTAGTGTAATTTTTCAACAGAAACTATGTCTTGTAAGGAGGCTCTCACATGGCTTAAACCGGTGAAGTGCATGCTATTCAGCTTCAATCAGATTGCAAAGAGCTTTGTCTCAATTTGGCGTCTACCACACCCGAGTTGAAGTCATACGTTGGCATTCCTACGTTAGATTGTAGGAACCTTATGGCTACTTTTCTTTCTTGTTCAGATGGTTATATTCCTCGTTCATCTAATAGTTTAGCTCATTCTTTAGCTTCAGTACCTTATTCTCAGGCTAGCTCTCTGTATTGGGGTTCTAATCCCCCAGACTTTGTCTCAGTTTTTATTCAGTAATATAATTTATGTGTTTTCCTTAAAAAAAGTACTACTTTTACATTTTGATTTAAAAATATTACAGAGTATATTTTTTCCTCATAAGTATTACGTTTTTTCTTATAAGTAACAAACTCTTGCCAATATTACTAATAAGGGAAATTGTAATTCTTTTAATTAAAAATATAATACTTTTACATTAAATGTAAAAGCATTACATTTTTTCTCAAAAGTATTATACTTTCCTTTATAAGTAACAAACATTTATCCTTGATTAGTATTATATTTTCCAGTATAAGTATTACATTTTCATATTGACCCGACCTGTCTCATGGATAATATAATGATCCATGAAACGATCTCACACAAATGTGACCTTTTTTGGGTACATAAATCATAAATGTCACATTATTTAGAAGAGGATTGTTATTAAAATAATAAATACTCCCTTCGTCCCATTTTACCTGTCTTACTTTCTTTTTTTGTTTGTCCCAAAATAATGTCCTCTTTCTAAAATTGAACATAACTATTATTCTACATTTCTCAATTTACCCTTTTGACTTTTCAACCTTTTAGACTATTAATGAGGTAAGTACAATTGTACTTTTTACAAATAACACCCACTTTTGAAGGGCAAAATTGGGAAAGTTAGTATCATTTGTATGTTGTATTAAAAAATCGTGCAAAAAGTAAATGAGACAAACAATTAGGGACGGAGGGAGTATGTTTTATGGTTCACTTATGGAAAAGTATTCCAAAAAAAAAACAAAAAAAAAAACTTTTAAGTAAGTATATAATCAAAATGTCCAAAAATTTCTAATGTGTGTGCACACTCCCACGTCACTAAACATTTTTCCTGCCTCCGCAACCGTCTATAATCAAAGACAACAAAGAAAGACGTGTCTGTTATCTTATGCAAATTGATCTGAGGTGTATTTCCACAAATCCCTGTTCCAATTTTGATGAATTAGGCATCCACTTGTTGAAGAAAATAAAAATAAATTAATAGTTTATAATTATCTCGAAAGGTAGCCTGCAAGTTGGTAGAACATGATTTTCGTAGTAGAATGTCATGAATTCGATTCTTGCTAATACTCTCTTGGTCGAGCTCGTTACATAGGGTCTCTCTTCCCCCACTCTATAGGACAAGAGCAATGGGGTCTTGCCCGCACGGGCTTAATTCACTAGTTTATTAGTAGACGATATTTGGGACAAGAGATTAATGTTTGAAATTCAGTAGTAGCAGCAGAGTAGGGATTATGCTTAAAGTGGACAGATATCTTGTGCACACTAGTATTTGGTCTTATTTACTGAGTCACTGAGTTCCTGTGATTTACATCCTCCCAAATACTTTGTCGAGTCGAAGTGTAGGACCTTTGGAGTTGGATTCAACATTTTGGAACAAGCACGGTGGGTGTTAAGTTTGAAATAATTTAGAGAGATCTCATCATATTCTACTAAAAATTCTCTCAATTATATGCCTAGGACCCTAGGTCTTGGATAATTGGTGTATCCAATTTCAATTGAGTTAATTCCATTTCCGATCCTAGATTTATAGGTGACAATACACTTTTAGTACTAATTTATTAGAACATCCTCATTTGTTCCTAGTATTATTGTGTCATGACCAATTTTAGTCCTCCAGCAACATAATTGTTGAAATATCGTTAAATACAAAGACATTTCAATCTTTTTTATACAAAATATGTTGAATCACTATATTTTTTTTGTTTATTTTTTTGAAAACATTCATTATTGAAGACCGAAATGTTCTTGTATTTAATGATATTTAAACTGATTTGTTAGTAAAGGACCACAATTGATCATGCCACAATAATATTAGGACCAAAAATGGATGTTCTAATAAAAAAGGACTAAAAGTCAATTGTCGCCTATAAATCTATGACCAAAAATGGAATTAACTCTAATTTCAATTCCATGGTAGTGCCGAAATTGTAACGGTATTAATTATCATTTCCTCAAACATGATATTATTACTTTAAGCATTTGTAGGCAGATTGACTTAATTAATATCTTAGAAAAATACATGGAGTAGAGGTTGCAACTTAGTAGACATATACGACTGTAATTAACTAAGCAAAACACAAACATTCAAAAGGCCAAACTTTTAGGTAATTAATTAGGACTACGTCAACCAAAAAGCTTATGATGATAAGGAGATAGTTACCATGCACTAGAGTGAGCATACCGTTAATTAAATAGATTGTGGGTGCCAAAGACCTTGTGGTCGAGAGGTATATATAATTATACTTTTCTCTCTCAAATGGAAGGTCACAAGTTCAAATATGGACAGATACTGAACCCGTTATGTTTCGAAGTATGAGGTAGTGAAGTATAGTTTCATTTTACTTTATTTTTATTCCTCACAATCGTCGGAAAGAATAATCGAATGACCAAAATATTTTTCCAACAATTGTTGAATCTGAGGAATGAAAAATTAGCTAAATTGACTTTTAAAGTGGTTATTTTATGATATATAATTTTCAGTGGGGTCTAGTTTTGGTTTAAGTTGGGTCAAACTGGATTCGAGTCCTCTTAAGTGAGATGATGAATTCGATATATTATATGCTCAAAATGAATAATGGATGAATAAGAAATTGATTATCAAAGTTTATCAATTTTAGTTGAGAAATTAGAGTTGGAATGACTTTTGAGTAGCCTTTGTCCACATTGGAAAATGGGTGTGAGTTTGCATTAGTATATATTAGGGAAAAAGGTCAAATATGTTCTCGAACTTTACCTAAAAAGTCAATTAAACTCTTACACTTTTTTAAAGTTGCAATGTTGACCATAAACATGCCAATTTAGTTCATCAAGGCTCATTACCTATTAGTGACCTGTAATACCAGGTCACTAAAATTTCAACGGTTGTCCGGCAATAAAAATCGATGGCGAAGAAGGTGTGGCCATCCCCGGCGATTGGATGCTCGCCTTATTCGTCACTGCGATGGCAACTAGCAAGTCGCCATCGTCTCCAATCGACTGGAGAATGCAACCAACGAGTCGCCATCTCCAATCAACTGGAGAAGGTGATTGACCAGTCACCTTCTCCGTTGATTGGAATGTTGACTGGTTGGTCGCTTTCTCCGTCGACACAGATGGCGACCAAACTGGTTACCTTCTCCATCCCTAGGAGATGGCAACCAGTTTAGTCGCCATCTCCAGTTGACGGATATGGCGCCCAAAATGGTCGCCATATCCAGTTGCCGGAGATGGCTACACTTTATCCGGTGACGTCTTGGTTTCCATTGTCAATTTTTATTGCCGAACAACAAAAATTTTAGTGACGTAGTATTACAGGTCACTAATAGGTAATTGGGTCTTGATAAATTAAATTGACATGTTTATATACTTAATTGCAACTTTAAAAAGTTTAAGGACATAATTGATTTTTAAAGTAAAGTTCGAGGGTCTATTTAACCATTTTCCCTATAGATATTATATATACAAGTAAACTTAACGTAAAGGTATTATTTCTTGCGTGCAAGGATGATGAAAATCAAATCCCAAACCAGGTCAAAAAAAACTTGAATTTGTGTGCACCAAGCTACCAGCGACTCAAAAGTTTTACTCTTTTGATGTTTCTAACAAAACTGAGAATTTGACTCTTTTACTGCTTATAACGTAACGAACTCCTCTGTTGCATGTATGCTACCTACTAGAATTTGTGAGTTAATTATGATTAGTTTATATGATTAATTTTAACTTAACATTGTGGTTAAGCGACATAGCTTTGGCTCTCTCAAGTGAGTGGTCACAAGTTCGATCCCCAATAGAGGCGTTGACTTTTTGTGTTTCAGTAGGTTGAGAACAGACACTTAATTGTAACGAATTGAATTAGTATTCAAGAAAAAAACATGATATATAATCTAATTAAATGCCATGAGTGGTAATGAATTCTATTTTTCTTATAAAGCATTGGGTAAAATGTTTGAATGCGTTTTTTATATTAAAATATTATTTTTCTCTCCCTACAAAACTCACTATTTTATTATTGTTATCATGCAAACACTTCCAACTTTAATTTCGAAGTGTTCCTTTTGTTCAATTTCACTAAAATAGTATATTTGAGTTATATATAGTCTATTATATTCTAAGAAATAGACATTATTTCAATGCTCCTAGCACCCTTGAGAGAAAATGAATCAGTTTAAAGGAAAAAGAGTATCCATTTCTTGGATATCCACTACTGAATCAGTTTTAAGGAAAGGGATCAGAGAGTATCTATTCTTTGGATTTCCGTTGGTATTGGAATCAAAATTCTTTTCTAGGAAATTATTATTTTCAAAATTACAAGTTTAAAACGGATAAGTCGATTAAAATTGATGGATTGCAGTAATGTTCAAGAGAACAATTATTGTGGAAGCAATGGTGTACATGAGATCTCAACAAACATGGTGAATTCGTATGATGGTGCTCCGATAAACAACTATAACACCAATGAATATTAGCGTCGAAGCGTATGCCTTTATGGTGCAACTATATGTTATGGTACCAAGTGGATGAGCCAAAAGGCACATGAGATATAGTGGTGATTCATTCACCATGTTATCAGTTGATAGCACTAGTGTCAACAACTACTCAATGAGAAATATTAACCAAAAGACAAGCAAGTGAAAGCAATCTTGAAAATGGTTATGAGAAAGAACCATGTGTCATGTGTCTTGAGAGTGGTAGAATTTTTTTGCAATAAAACTGGTGAATGGTCATATGGTAACGAAATTCAATCCTAATGAGAAGGTTGAAGATAATTTTACAACGGTGAAGAAAAATGAGCCGGCGGTTTTGGTCACCTTCCATGTTTGCTCTCGCTCTTCTTCCGCCCCGAACACCGTCGCTGTTCCGTCCGTCTCTGACCACCGCCACAGATCTTCTTCTTGCGGTTTCTCTCCCTTTGGATAAAATAATAGTAGGTAGGTATTGGGGTTTGTGTTGGTAGTCTTGAACTCCCAATCCTACTTTGACTTTACCCACCTTTTTTTTTCTCTATTATTGTGTTTTCCTCTCGTTTGTTTCACGAGCATTTTTCCTCTCGTTACTTTCACGAGCTTTTCATTTTCATTAGCATAAATCGTTTAGTTTGGTTTCGACAAGTGTTGATCTTATCTTGGGCGAGCAAAAAAGAATGATGATGAAGACCCAAATCTTTGAAGAAGCTTTAAGCTCCCTGAAGGAACATAGCTTCATAGTTATGAAACAGTCTGCGATTCAAGTTTTCTATAGCATAGTTAGAAAAGTTGTTTCTATGTCTGACTGTAAGGAATGGTTTACCATTTCATTGATCATTGATGTAAACGTTTTATGTTATGAATTAATGGAATAGCTACGTTTATCTTCAAAAAAAAAAATAATAGAAATTCATTACAAATGTATTTAATTCACTCCAAGCTAAAAAAAAATTGAATAATACAATCACCAATCTAAAACATCTAAAGACCTCGAGACAATAAAATAAATCGAATAAAAAATCTAAAATTTAGGAGATGTCATCAATAACAATTATCGAATTTGCATCAATCATAAAACTCTATCGATTGATTCATAATCAGAGAACTGTAAGAATAAACTTGCAAAAAAATGAGAGCGACTGCGCAAAAAAAAACAATGATAACGAAATTAAAAAGCAGTGAAGATTCTTTTCTAAAAACAAAATCAAACGTCGTTTTAATTTATAGTCCACAGTGCTACATAAACCATGGTCCACAACAAAATTTGGCTACAAACTTGATCTAGTGTTACCAAAAAAAAAAAAAAAGTTAAAAGTGATTGATTAAATTATAATTATATATATTTTGTAGAGGGCGAAATCATCTAGTCAAAGGATTCAATCCTTGAATTGTGTAATTACAACAAATGTTACTCCTAGGCTAGTGGGTAGTGGGTACCCCCAGAAGGGCAAAAAGTGACTGCTGGAGTATAACGCTACAACAACAATGCTTGATTGTATTACAAAATACAATTTACAATTCACAATTTAGATGAATTGTTCTTCTTCTTTTTTGAATTGCCTACTTCTGAGAACCAAACTGAATGCTGTCCAACAAGCTCAGATAACGTGAGTTTCAGCTCAAAACTCAGGGTTTGGAAAACCAATGTCAACAAGTTCACGTCTGACATCGCTCTATGTGCACTCCCATCTAATGGGATCTTGTAGTGTTCCCCCATGGCTTGCAATTTTACTTTTGATCCTCCTAAAAACCAAACAACCTCATATATAACTTGGACATCATATCATATCCACCACACAACGAAAACACATCAAATAATACCTCCATATTTCTTCATCGCTTCACGAGCCAGAGGGAGAGTGTCAATAAACAGCCAGTTTGAAGGAATTGAGTAAGAACATCGTCTAAGTTCACTGATTAGAAAAGGAACATCGAAAGTGCGAGCATTGTGAGCGATCCACACTACATATCCACCAGCTTTCTGCCGGCTTCTTACATATTGCAACAAGATGGGAATTAGGTCCTCCATCCTGCAAAAACAGACGCAATTCTTTACATACAGCCTACTCACTTTTCGCAATGCAGAATAATGTCCTACTAGAGAATGAATAGGAGAGGACGGTGATAGAGAGCTACAAAGCACAGATCAGATAGACACAAAGGACAGATCAGATAGACACAAAGGACAATTTCTAAAAATAGGGCTGGGTACATGTACATCACTCCTTTCTTAACAGTTAACACCATTGCCTTGCCAATGACCTTGTGGTCTAGTGGCTCTCCCAAATAGGAGGTCATGAGTTCGAGCCCTAGTGGGGGTGGTATTGACTCTTTGTGCTTCAGTAGATTTTTGAATACTATTAACTCTGTTACAATGTAGTATCTGCTCATACATACTTTCTCAACCTGTTGAAGCACAAAGACATACTTTCTCAACCTGTTGAAGCACAAAGACATACTTTCTCAACCTGCTGAAGCACAAAGAGCCGACGCCCCCACTGGGGATCGAACCTATGGCCTCTCACTTGGGAGGGCCACAGCTATGCCACTTGACCACAAGGTCTTTGAACACGGTTAATTATTATTATTATTATTATTTAAAACACCATATTGTTGTTAATTTATTATAATGCATATCAAGTTGCAAACGGCACAATAAAAGACAATAATCAAATAGCCTACAAACATTCTCAAAGTGACAAAGTTACACAAGCCATCAAAATTTAATAAATAACACAACAGAATAAAATTTCAGTCTTCAAACTTCAACTTCAATATCACCATCATCTACACTATCCTATATGTTGGGGAAAATATTGTGTATGAGAAAACAATGGGAAATATAAGAGCCAATCACTTCAAGTACGTATTAGATACAT
This sequence comes from Ipomoea triloba, assembly GCF_003576645.1. Lineage (NCBI taxonomy): Eukaryota > Viridiplantae > Streptophyta > Magnoliopsida > Solanales > Convolvulaceae > Ipomoea > Ipomoea triloba. The sequence continues at coordinate 9,433,717 of NC_044916.1, forward strand.
TGTCTGACAAATATTTAATCACCTTGTATGAAATCAAACTTGTAATACACTGTGTATACTCTCCTACAAATTTTTAATCACCCTATATGAGCAACATTAGTCTCAGATAAAACTTGTAAGATACAAAAGGTTTACAAATTACTAATGAGATAATTCAGAGAAAAAGTTAAGAAATTGCCTCTAGGTTTTCTTAAACTTATACTTCATATACGAGAAGTTTTAAAACTTACGTTACCACTCTCCCATAATTATAAATTATTGATATACATGATCAGGAATTTATTATATTAAATTAAATAAATATAATAAAACTAGTCTAGAAGAATGAAAACTCTTCTGGTCTCAATCAGAAGAGCTATCAGAGTTAACTCTTCCGAACTCTTTTGATCCCTAGTCAAATAGAAGAGATCGCTCTATGTCAATCAAAAGAGTTATCAGTCAACTCTTTTGGTCCTGGTCAAACTTCTCTTGTGGGAAAAATTCCCAAACTTCTGATTTTTCCAACTCTTCTGGGAAAAACCTCTTCTGATTTTCCCAACTCGTTTGGAAAAAAAAATCTAATTTTCCTGGTCAGAAGAGAGAGCTTTTCACTTCTTCTATATATATATATATATATCTTATGAAATATAAAACCCAGAATATCCAAGAGATAACTCTTCTAAAATATGTCTTCTGAGATCTGACAACCTAAAAGATTAACTCTCCTGAAAGCAAATCAAAACCCAGAAAAACAAACTCTTAAAAAACACAACTAAAGTTCAAGGTGATCAATTCAGAATTACTGATGAGTGATGACAAACCCAAGAAAGTTATACTGCATTAGCAGTTGATTGATAAATTAACACCAAACAGTCTAAACTTCAGTTTGAAACTTTACTGTAAGTCTGTAATCAACAACTATATTCAAGAGCAAAACAAAGAATAAGCCACACATATTCAGTGCTCAAAGTGATTTAAATTTCATGTTCACAATGCATTAATCAAATTCCTCATGATAGGTGAAGCACATATGATTATATTGACATACACACAGTGCAGTCCTTAGCCCATGTTAAATCAGCTAATCACCTATGAAAATTTCTATTGCATTATAATCTATTAATCTTACCCAACTACCTCTTCAAAGATCTGTAACAATGTTATGCTATAAATGAGGTTACAAATACTGCTAAGTTAAGACTTTCATCAAGGTACATGATGCAAATTTCAAACAGATTATTGAATTCTTAACCAACATCATGATAACAGCTGCAAAATATGCCCCATAATATTTTAACCATCTGGCTCTACACGGTGTCCAAATATTATGTTTTCTGATGTTCCAGGATTCACAGTTCTTATAAAAGTTTCATATACTCTTCTTGTTATGCATTACTACACTACTATTCGAATTCATCTCTGTTCAAGAAGTAAAGGAGGTGGATAAGACAATCATCTTGCACACAGATTCAAACCACATACAAGCCAAAGGAAATCTCATCTTCTAGGGAGTAATCACAGTATACAAGTAAACAGCTGGTGCAACCAAGAAAAACATTTGTAACAGATTACCCTATTACCCTCTCAAACTTCATATTAATTTTAAACAATGTTGAAGTATGGTTCTACACTTCTACTGTCACTCACAATATTAGAAAACCACAGATTTCCTCTAGAATTGTTCTGTGTGATAGGTTGACACATTGATCCTAAAAGAAATTATGTAATCACCACACACAACCCACTCATAGACACAGGCAGTAGACTTATACTCTAGAGTAAAGGAATCTACCAAAATATACCTGGGGACAGCAGCTCTTCTTACCATTTGTGTTGAAATCCCATGGATATGTTCATTAAGCACATCACGTCCAGGATTGACAAGAGTCTGAAAAGTACTATTTTCACCTCCACCAAGGTCCCTTAATGCAATCTCAATAATCCGATCATTTTCTCTGCTAAACCCAGTGGTCTCAATATCAAAAACAATCAAAGTTACAAGTTTAGCCAATTCTTTGTTTTCAACAATCTTTTGCCGAATATCATGGTATTCAATTGTTTCAAGTTCAGTTATTTCTGATTTATATGCATCTACCTTAGATATATTAATTTGATCTGATATCTCATGTCTAAAAGTTGTTTTGGTGCATAAACTATCCTTCGCTTTTCCTTTGTATTGGGTAGTTAGGGTGGATCTGGATCTTCTATTCTCAGCCCTATTATATCTACTGTCTGGTCCATATTTATGAGAAGCAAGAACCTTGAATCTAAAACTAACCCTGCCACTCTTACTGAAATGATGGAAACCTTGCCACCAAGAACAGGCTAAGGTATAAACTCTACATTGAGGAGATATTATAAGTGGGGAGAACATTCTAACTACACTAATTTGAATTCAACAAAGTATGGTGAAGCAACTGGAATCAACCTGCAGAGACATAAATGAGAAGGTCACTGTGTAAATCTTTTGCATGTAAATAAACAGTATTCAGATACAACCCCATAACTTCACATATAATTAATTATGAAATGTTAGTCATATTATAATTTAAAACTAGTTTTGCAATTCATAGAACAATGGCAATATTATTGATGGTTATTTCAAATCTTACCAAGAAAAGGCTCAAAAAGTGAAAAGGTCCTCAATACATCAAATCATGTTAGACATATATTAAATGTATCTCAGCTGACATATGTTAATCAAATGTCTATTTACCTAAGCAAAGTAGCAAACCTTGTATAAAACTAGTCTCCCATGATATTAACCCAAAAATTTATAAAATACATAGTTGTTTAGGATTTATAAACCCAGAAATTTCTAAACTTGTTACTATTTCACAGCAAAGGATTTCATTCATGAGCAGGAGCATCCTCTTTACTGATCTGATCATGATATGTTACAAAGGCGAAGTACTTCCTCTCCCCTACCCCACCCCATCACAACCCTTCTCTAAAATTTCCCACATTCAAAATCTGCACCACACTAAACATGGGACAGAGGAAGGCAAAATTCACGTTTATCTTTTGGCAACTCCAATGTGGAGAGAATCTATATCAGATACAGATTGACGGAAATCTAAATTGAAAGGCGATTACAGCCTGCCATAATGACTGTTGATTTCAAATTAAACCCAAAAACTAAAATAAAGAATATAAGCATATAGATCTGAGCTCTATTAGATTCAAATGTTAAAATAATTCAAAACATTTCAACAGGTAAATAGCATGCCTAGAAAACCAACAAGAATTCTGAAAATTATATAATTTGCCTGTCTTTCTCACCTAAGCCAAACTTAAGAGCTACCCATTTCGAAATGCAAACTTAACAGAAACAAACAAATAAATGAATAAAAGTAAAAAGAATATTATTATATACAGAGAGAAAGAAGCGTGCCTGGTACTGATTCCAAAATAGAAAGCAATCACTCATTCACACTTTTCTTTGATTGTATGTTGAGTGTATACAGAAAAGAATGAGAACATGAAATACAGTGATGAGCGGGAGAGCATTTGGGAGTCTCTCTCACCCCAACGATGGCATAAAGTGCGGATACCAGTTCGATCCCATTCGTCTGGCTCTGGTACTTCAAATAGAAAATCTATCTTTGAAATCACCAAAAGAAAAAATTAATTTGCTATTAATTATGGAAAAATTTGTGAAATAGACCCCTAAACTTTATACAACAAGTTAATTAGACCTTTAAATTTGTAAAAGTTGCAATTAAGTTCATAAGCATGTTATTTTCATACAATGAAGTCCCAAAACTGGTTTATAGGAAGACATATAATAGCAGGTCACTAGAATTTCAACAAGACTTCGGGCCAAAGACCTTGTGCTCAAGCGGCATAGCTGTGGCCCTCCCAAGTGAGAGGTCACAGGTTCAAGCGTCGATTAAATCCTGCGACTTATAAATCCTGCGACTTACATTGGAGAAGGCGATTAAATTTGACGACTCAAAAGCACCTTTTCCAGCTCCGATCCCAAGATTTAATTGCCAGAATATTGTTGGAGCCTATCAAAATCTCACTTCTTTGTGACATGAATGCACAAAAATAACATGTTCATAAGCTTAATTGCACTTTTTAAAGTTTAAACGCCTAATTGACTTTTCGTATAAAATTTAGAGATTTATTTAACTATTTATTTTTAAATGAACAATGTTATATGTCTCTATATTTATCACTCACAACAAAGTCACTCTTTGATGTGGTAAGATTTAATAAGTTCACATTAATTTTCTTTTAAAAGATAAAGTAAAATAAGGAAAAAAAAAACAAATATATTGGAACTTAGCATTTTCCTTTTTAAATAAGTTAATTGAAATTGATTTATATGTTTTTTTTTTGTTGCTATTATTAGTGATGGTTTTATCGGCATCAGATCCACCATAAATTGAGTATGAAAGTACAAAACATGGGTAAGAAAATAGTAGTATTATTGCTTGGTGTGCTAGGCCCAAACAGTACGTACAAAGTCTGAGATACTGGCCTAAATAATAAATAAATGATACAAGCTATAGCCCAAATAGTGGACTAGAAATAATAATGTTACTGCTAAAAATCAAACTCTGGTGCATGGTTGGGTTAAAGGTTAGGACCACAAATCACCAAGTTAGAGAGGTTATTATGATCCAAAGGGATGATCTTATATATTGTTAAAGACTTTTCGGATGGTTGACAAATGTAAGGCATCGGTTTGCCTTCAATATTGGTCATACACGTGTCCCCCCACTACCTGGATGTCAACGATCTCCACACGCGATAGTAAAACATCCTACCTTCTTGTATGTGATATCTTGAGTGACTTGGGTGGTTGGTACTTGTGTTGTTATGTTAGAGGTTATGGGTTCGATACCCATTGGTTGCACTTGGACCAAAACTTTCCAAATAAGAGAATGGGCCCCGGGTCCTATGGCCCCACCACAAGTTTCCCACTACACGCTTGGTGTCTTTAACTAACAAATTAATTTTTTAAAGACTAATAATTATAACTTATATAATACTTTAATAGTTAATACTAAAATATTAAATATTAACCTAAAAAAATCTAAAGTTTGTACAATTTAGGATTATTTCGCTCAAAACGATGTTGTTTTTGAGTGAAATAACCCATTAAAAAAAAAGAACAATAGTTAATCGACCGACTAGAAGGCCTAGTCGTTACCTAGTCAGTCTTGTCGACGCCTAGGCGGTCAGCGCCTAAGCGGCCTAGGTGGTGCTTTGGCAGCCTAGCCGGAGCTTAGGCAGCCTAGGCGGTCGCCTAGCCGGCCAGCCACCTAGACCACCATTTAATGTGATACGCTAGTCGGTCGACTAGCGCCTAGCGCCTAGGCGGGATTTTTGCAACACTGCTTGCACCTACCCTGCAAGAAAAAGAAGAGATTTTTGCAAAAAAGTTGATTCTCGACTGCCTTCCCTATGACTTCAGGCTCCTTGGGTCGTCTTCCCTACATGGTAGCATGCGTTGCTCGTTTATCCCTGGGTTTGACGGTTTACAAACAAAAATGGTAAATGGATAACCTATTTAAGTAATGTTTGATTACTCAAGGGGTTTACTTTTGTAAAACTTTAAATAGAGAACCTAATTAAGTAAATGATAATAGTCGAGGGATTTTGATTATTCAATTGATTTAATTTAGTAAAATTTTAAACGTAGGACCTAATTGAGTAAATATCAATAGTCAAGAGACCCCAATTGATATAAACTCTTTTTGAATCATAGTTGTTTAGTGATAAAATGAACATTCTGCATTTGAAAATAAACTTTCACTATTCTTTAATGAACTTTTTTTTTTTAAACACAAACAACAACTTTAATTAAATCAGATCTGGAGAAAGAACATTACAAAGATAGGGAGGAGGGATATTAAACCACTCCGAACAACCAGCTTTAAAAACGAACTGCTTACCCACAGTGTGAGCCACCCGATTCGCTGATCATTTTACAAACGATAAACTAACTTGAGATAAAGAACTCAACAAGTTTAAACATCGGTAATGATTAAATTAAAATAAGACTCTCCAATATTTTTGTCCAGACTTTTAACAATAGAGAGAGTCAGTTTCCACAAAGACCTTGTCTAAGCCTGAGTATTTGTTCCAGTTGAGAGCTTCCCTGACTGCTACTGCCTCAGCTTCTTTTGGTGTGTAAATCCCACTCCTTTGGATGTCCCTTGCAGTGACAAACCTACCCCTAGAGTTTCTTAATACACAACCGAATTCCATAATCTTATGGTTACTGTCGAAGGCTGCATCAATGTTTAGCTTTAGGAAATCCTCCTGAGGCTTGTTCTATCTACTGTGGATGTTCCCGTGATCACCATGGATAGTAACAACACTGCATTCCTTCCTCTAGTATTCCAAAACACTCGTTGCATTCTTGATCGTTACTACAGGTGTACAAAGGCTTTTGCTCTCCCATATTTTTACATTGCGATGTCTCCAGACTTCCTAACAGATTAGAATTACAGAGCATAGTTTCTCCTTGAATATCCACTGGGTGATATGCAACAACCAAGATTGAAAAGATTGCGGTAATGGTGATTGAGGCTGGATTCTCATAATTCTCCATATCTCTTTTATGAAAGCCCAGTTAACAAAGATATGTCATATTGCGAAGAGGGCAAGCACTTTCACAGTCCACTCTTCTTTGAATTAGAAGTCTCTGGTAGGCAAACTATTAGAACAAATCTGCCAGAAGAAAATCTTGACTTTCGGGGGAATTTTTAGCTTCCACACAACAGCCCAGTCATCTTTGTCTTGGGGATTTAGTTCTTCGTTTAAGACCTTATAACTGAGAATTTCCCATTATCTTCCGGGGCCCATATGATTTTATCTTGAGTATGGTGTCTAGCAAGGGGGATTTTTGGAATCAGCTCCGCATCTCTGAGGTTAAAAATTTCTCTAATAATTTCCTCATCCCAGCAGTCTTCATTATGAACCATCAATGTGTTGACAGATGCATCCTCCAAAAAATGAAAGGGGAAGGAGCTAATATTAGGATCATTTTTGTCTTTCCAGATTTTGATGTCCCTCCATCTAATTTGCCTTCTTATGATTTCCTTGGTTTCCAGCAAGCTTCTCCAAATAAGGGATGCTCTGATCCCAATCTCCGAGTAGACCACAAATAAAACAATACGTTGGTAGCCTCTCGTATTTGCACTCGAGCCAAAGACCATCTCCTGATGATGACGCAAGTAGAAGCAGAGAGTGCGACAAAGGAGGAGGTTACGAGATCATAACAGAAAGGATGGGAGAAAACTGAATGTTATCATTAGCATGCAGATACAGAACATTATATAGGTTGTACATGGCGGTAAAGTTTGTTGTAACTGCTTTGAGTATGTGAATAGACTATGCTACCCTTCTATACATTCTAATACCCCCCGTAAACTGGAGCATGCAAGTCTTGCGTGCCCAGTTTAGATTTAAAGCTGTGAAACACCGGAGTAGGAAGGGGCTTTGTGAATCCGTCAGCCACTTGATTTGAGGAGGTCACCGAGAGAAGCTTGATTACTCCTTGAGCAAGTTTTTCACGTACAATGTGGCAATCAATCTCGATATGTTTTGTACGTTCATGAAAAACATGATTTTCAGCTATAGCAACCGCTGATTTGTTATCACAGAATAGGGTGGCTGGTTTGGTAGAGAGGACTTGCAGATCATGGAGGAGGTAAGTGAGCCATTGTACTTCGCATACAGTAGAGGCTAAGGCACGATACTCTGCCTCGGAAGAAGATTTGGAGACCGTGGCTTGCTTTTTAGAACGCCATGATATTAAAGCCGAACCTAGGAAGGCACAGTAGCCAGTGATAGATTTGCGAGACTCAAAACATGTAGCCCAATCTGAATTAGAGAACATTTTGAGCTGCAAATCTGTATTACTTGGGTAAAAGAGGCCTTGTCCGGGAGAGGCCTTGATGTATCTGAGAACGCGATGTGCTGCTGACAGATGAAGATTCGTGGGGGCATCAACGAACTGGCTCAGTTGTTGGACTGCGTAGGTGATATCCGGCCTGGTGGCTGTGAGGTATAGTAATCTGCCCACCAAGCGTCTATAGCTGCTAGGATCATCCACCGGAATCCCATCACCATGAGCCAGCTTTAGACCTTGAGCCATGGGGGTAGCTGCAGGTTTGCACTCAAGGAATCCAGCCTCACTTAAAATTTCCAAGGCATATTTGCGTTGACAAATGTTCAAGCCATTTTGTGATCGTTGAGCTTCAATTCCCAGGAAATAACTCAAATTGCCAAGGTCTTTGATTTTGAAGGTGCTGTCCATAAACTGCTTTAGCTCTTGAATCAAATCCACATTTGGACTGGTTACTATGATATCATCAACGTACACCAACAAGGCAATGAAGTTCGCATCAGTACCTTTAGTAAATAATGAAGGATCAGATTTGGATTGAGTGAAGCCAACACGAACTAATGCAGCATTTAGTTTAGAATTCCACTGTCGGCTTGCTTGTTTGAGGCCATATAAAGATCGAAGTAGCTTGCAGACTTGGTTGGTTTGTTGACTTTGAAACCCGGGAGGAAGAGTCATGTACACCTCTTCATTTAGATCACCATGTAGGAAAGCGTTATTAACGTCTAACTGGTGGATGTGCCATGATTTAGAAGCAGCAACACTTAGGAATGTGCGAATGGTAGTTAATCTTGCCACGGGTGAGAATGTTTCCAGGTAATCCACCCCGAATTGTTGTGTGAAACCCTTAGCTACTAGTCTGGCTTTACATCTTTCAACCGAACCATCCGCTTTGAGCTTGGTCTTGTACACCCATTTACACCCTATAGGTGTCTTTCCCGGGGGGAGTTCGGTTAATTCCCAAGTGTTGTTTTCTTGTAAAGCCTTGATCTCTGCCTGCATTGCCTCTTTCCAACAATTGTGTTTAACTGCTTGATTATAGGTCCTGGGATCATCAATGGAATTGACTGCCGAGGCAAGTATTCTGTGTGTATTTGTGAGGCCATCATAGGATATCACTTTTGAGAGGGCATGAGGAGATGTTCTGCCTTGAATAAGTGTGCCACAGTAATAATCATGCAGTCTATTTGGAACTTGCCTTGGCCTGGTTGATCTGCGAGGTGGAATTATGGGAGGAGTCTGCCCACTGTCATTTGTTGAATCTGTATGAGTGCTGGACTGATCATCACATGTATTCTGCAAGGGAGCCATGCCACTAGAGGACTCACTCTGTTGAGTATCATTAATAGGGGAAACCTCTCCTATTGGCTCTGCAAGTGGTGATGATGGATCTTGAATAGAATCATCTGCTATGGGAATGTTCTGAAAATGGAACTCCTCAGCCCCTTGTATAGGTATGATTGGTAATGAAGGCTCATGTGGAGGTGCCTCCTCGAACTGCTGCTTATCCTTATCATAGAAAAACTGTTTTTCATAAAATGTGACATCCCGGGAGATGAAGATGGACCTATCATTGACATCAAATATCAGATAACCTTTAGTATGTGCAGGTATTCCAAGAAAAATACCTTTTCTGCTTCGAGCTGCCATTTTGTGCCGTGAGTGAGGTAAGGTGGACGCAAAGCACAAACAGCCAAAAACCCTTAAATTGCTCAAATCCGGACTACTCCCATGCAGTCGTTCATAAGGACTTTGCCATTCAATAATCGGAGATGGGAGTCGATTGATCAGAAATGCAGCATGTAAAACACACTGCCCCCAGAACTCCAAGGGAAGATTAGCCTGAAACCGAAGAGCTCTAGCAACGTTCAAAATATGTTGGTGTTTTCGCTCTACAACTGCGTTTTGTTGGGGTGTATTTACACAAGAGCGTTGATGGATAATGCCATTTTCCTCAAAAAATTTTGGCATACTGAATTCTCCCCCATTATCTGTTCGTATAACCTTTATTTGTGTAGCAAATTGAGTATGAACATGTCTATGAAAGTTCTTAACCAGCTGTTGTGTGTCAGACTTATTTTTCATTAGATGAAGCCAAGTGAACCGTGAGTGATCATCAACTATGGTGAGAAAATACCTTTCACCTCCCAATGACTTAACCATGAATGGTCCCCAAACATCCATATGCAATAAATCAAAGCAAGCTTTATAATATGTGTTACTCAAAGGAAAGGGAGATTTCTTATGTTTGGCAAATTCACAAACATCACAGGCAGTAGTCTTATTATTGTGCATAGAAATAGCAGACAAATTCTGTAAAAGGTGCATCTTAGTTATGGGGAAATGTCCCATACGTTGATGCCAAATATCAACACTACATTGCATAGCAAAATGACCATAATCTTTCTTGTGACTTCCCGGTGGTTCGTGCAGCAGGTATAGACCTCTTTGTTCCTTAGCAAAACCAATCGTCTTCCCACTGTTCCCCTTGAGCATACACTGATCAGATGTAAAAATCAGATTATAAGATGAATCTTTGAGCAGTTTTGTGACAGAAACAATATTAAATTGGAAATCCGGGATGTGCAACACATTTCTCAGCCATAATTCATCATTGAGTTTGATGTCACCAATATGCTTTACTTCAATGCATTTACCATCAGGTAAATTGACAACTGCCCCTTTCACCACATGATATTGATTAAAGAAATCCAAGGAGCAAGTTATATGATCAGTGGCTCCTGAGTCTAAGATCCAAGCAGATTGTTCCAGAGATATAGAATTAATATGAGTTTTAAATGAACACTTGCCTTCATTTGAGTGAACCTCCTCATCAAAATTAGGTATGAGAGATACAGCAGCTGAAGTTGGCATAGGAGTCTGTATTTGTTGATTCTACAACAGTGAGATGAGTGTCTGGATCTGTTCACTGGATGGTTGAGTGTTGCTCGTAGATGCTGCTGCTGTGGATTGTTTCCCCCTGGTTTTGAAGCCTTGCACCCATCCAGGTGGATAGCCATGCTTTTTATAGCATTTTTCCACAGTATGGCCGTTCATTCCACAGAAGGTGCACTTAGCAACCTTATTCCCGGTATTGTTGTAGTTCTTACGATTGTTGTTGTAATGAACAGCAGCAGCAAGATCCTCATTGGTATTTAGGTTCATTTGAGTCGCATTTGCATGCATAATCTCTAATCCAGTTGGATTTGTGAACTGCAGTTGCCTTTCGAACTTTTCGGTCATAACATACACTCTATGGATGTCAGGCAAGGGATCAAGAACAAGTATATTTGATTTAAGTGTGTTATACTCCTCACTGAGACCTTGGAGAAAACGGATGATATGATCCGTTTCTCTTTCATTTCTTATTTGATCAAGTAAATCGCACGAGCACTGTGGTTCGCACTTGCAGATCGGCAATGGCCTCATTTCATTCATTTGTTCCCAAAGGCCACGGCATTTTGTGTAATACTCACTAACAGAGAGGTTACCTTGTTTGAGATCGTAGATCTCACTTTGCAAGATTGAAATCCGATGTGCATCGCGCTGATCAAAACGCTTCCTCAAATCGATCCAAACATCCTTGGCCTTCTGCATATGCGCGATGCTTTGGACGATCGAGTGATGAACAGACCTGCAAATCCAAAAACATATCATGAGATTGCACCTTCTCCATGTCGGATATTGGCTATGTGAACTGTCCGGCATGGCGACGCTTCCATCTACGATCCCCCACTTGTTTTTCACTTCCAGCGCATTACGCATGGCAATACTCCATGTACCGTAGTTGCTACTGCCAACGAGTGGAGGAGAAACGAGGACAGCATTCGAGCTTTCGTTGCTATTCAAATGCAGAGGATTTTCAACATCATCCGCATTGGCACTCTTCTGTGGAGCTGAGTTTCTCTGAAATTTTCCTGTGCGAACTGGTGATTGGACGATCGGAGTAGAAGGCCGTGATCGATGACCGGACTCTCCAGTTCCAGACACGGCTGCAGCATAGGTGGATCGTCTCTGCTCTGATACCATGACGCAAGTAGAAGCAGAGAGTGTGGCAAAGGAGGAGGTTACGAGATCATAACAGAAAGGATGGGAGAAAACTGAATGTTATCATTAGCATGCAGATACAGAACATTATATAGGTTGTACATGGCGGTAAAGTTTGTTGTAACTGCTTTGAGTATGTGAATAGACTATGCTACCCTTCTATACATGCTAATAGATGAAGGTTGAATCCTAACTCCTTTCTTTAAAGGTTTTGATACATCAATGCTCGCTCTAATCCTTATGAATGCATTCCACGAGCTGTCCAAGTTGGAGACATCTGCTCTGATCAAATCTCCCAAGTGTTTCCCTATCGCTTCTGCATTCCTTACGGAAGTAAGTTGTCTTGGGATTTTGTGAATCTGGATCCAAAAATCTGCTCTGCTTAGATCAACATCGAACGGGGATCGGATTCCCTTTCCCCTAAAGGTCTCAGAACTAGTAAGGTCGTCTTCTAATATCCTTTTCGTGTGTTTCCTATGAAAGAAAGTAAACAGATAGAGCTTTGTGACAACCTCCTCGACCATCATTCCTCGCTCTGGTCTCTACACCATAGCTAAGGTTTCTTGCATATAGTTGAGTATGTCAGAATAGTGGCTACCAGTGCAAAATGAATGACTCTTCCTCAGGTAGGGTTAGAACTTCCTCCACTACTACAACGATATCTTCAACTTCCTATTCATGCTCTATCACCCATGTTTTGTCCCTACTTCCAGAAGCCATGCACTCACAAACAAACGAAACAAGGGAGAACGAGTATGGGGTTTAGGGTGCAAGAGAAAGAGAGCAACTGATACACAACACCAGCCCCACGAAACAATCCTTAAAGCTTACTGGTAGGTGACCCATTAAAAACCTCATAGATGATATAAACCAAGGGAGGGTTGAAGGGCATAATGAGTCATAAATGTATTGGAGAAACTGAGATTGTGAAAAGTAGTAACCAAACATTAATGAGTAGTGCCATCAGAGACAGAAGGAGAAAGAGATTTGCCATCAGAGACAAGGAGGGGAAAAAATCAAATACTTTTGTATCTATTAGATTCATAATCTCTTTCCTATTCTTATTCCTCTTAGGGTGTTTGGTAACCCCAGAAATGATTTTCGGAATTCATTTTCCGGGCTATTGGTGTTTTGCAACGTCCGAAAAATGTGGTCAACGAAAACATTTTCCGTGGACAAAGGAAATAGACTCATTTTTTCGGAAAACAACTTTCGGATAAAAAGTCCGGAAGTCATTTTCCGAAATTGGAAAATGACTTCGTCGCGCGAGAGAGACGGCTCAGTCGTCCCTCTCTCAACCCGGCGGACTGGTTTCCGCCAGCCCTGGTTTCCGGTGGAAACCAAAGCAGCCACGACTACTGCAAAGTTTATATATATATATATATATATATATATATATATATATATATATATATATATATATTATTTATACTAAATATTATTAGTTTATATATTTTTATATTTTAAATAAAATAATAAAAATATATAATTAACTCCAAAAAAAAATAAAAATATATAATTATACATTTCTACTTATTTTTCATCATTTTCCGGAAAATGAACCAAACACACAAAGACAGTTTTCCAAAATGCCACCAAACACTGAAAATGAAACGATTTTCCGAAAAATGACTCATTTTCCTACTTTTCAAACACACGCTTAATGAACTTATTTTAGGTTCATCAGTATTATAACATAGTTGAATTATTATTATTGTAAGTATGAACATTTGGTGTTGTAAAAATGAACCACCAATATTGTGAACATGAGCATGCAACATTTTATTAATGAATATGTTTGGATCCATCATATCATTACAATGTAGTTGCATTACAATTATGAAAATGAGCATGGGGTATTTCGAAATGAACTTGTAGTATTGTGAAAATGAACCTATTGTACATGTTTAATGAACTTATTTAATATTTATCAATATAAATGTATTTGGTTCACCTATAATATTTTGAAAATGAACCATAGTAATATATTAAAAATGAACATAATATAATGACTTAATATAGTCATATGTTTATCTAATAAATTTAAAATTAAAATATCAATATAAATGTCATTGAAATATCTTAAATTAAACTTTTTAATGATATATATTAAGTAATGCTATCCACCCCTCCAAAACTTTCACCTCCAACCTTCCCCTCCTTACATGGTATTTTCTAATTTAACAATTAACTTTTCTTTTTTAACTAATGGTAGGTCACCCAATTCATGGGGACTAATGATTTTAAGCCGGCCACATCATGGAGGGAAATATTAGGGAAAAAATTGGAGGGAAAAATATAATTTTCTTATTTGTTTTATATATTAATTTTACTTGTATAAAAAAAATACACAAAATTAAAGTGAAAAAAAAAAAGAAAAAAAAAACTTTAATTTGGTTGGGTTTGCAAGGTGGAACATAATCCATATCCATGGAATAACAATATAATACTCACTTCAAGCTAGCTAGCCCTCAAGGGAGCATGACGTTCTGGTGTCTTTGTTGTTAAACATGAAAATCCAATTTCCAAGTCTAGTGCAAGAGCTACAGATCAGAATTCTTTTACATGAACATATATATTGATGATAATGTGGGAGATGGAAATTAAAATGGGAATTGCAGAGTATGAAGTGGAAGCTAAGCATTCTTTGTCTTTAAGCCCTCCATCCAGGCTCCAGTGCATTATACTTCTTCCAAATACTGCGTACTAAATTACTGAGTTAAACTCGTGCGGACACCAACCCATTATACTGCGCGGAGTACATGAAAACACTATTAGATAACGGCAAACAAAATTCAAAAGGAATATAATAGAAATGCCTGCAGCGCAATCCCAGATTACTTAATTATATACTATAAAATTTGTCCTCAAGATACTGTCAATTTTGCCTTATATTTTTCTAAAGTAACATGTCATTTTTAATGAACTAATAAATTCAAGATGATGAATTGAACTGTTAAAGAATAGTAATTATATAGAAGGATGCCATTTTATATCAGAATTACAGCACACTAAACGGATGGACTATTTTTTTTTGGGTACATCAAAAGCCCTCACAAGAGAGCATTATCTAATCTGTAAAGACAGCGTGGGCGTTAAGAAGACTGTTCAACTCAATCATGGCATTATGAAGAGTTAGAGTCCCCCAATCAATTAAACAGATCGACTATGAAACTACGAAAATTATTAGTTTCTTTAAGTTCAGTTGGTGGGTGACATTTGGAAGCAATGACCCGGGATCAAGTCTCATCAACGACAGTGAGGGACTCATTGTGCGCAGTAAGCAAAAATTTAACATCTGTGTTCAACCTTTTGGGAACAACAAGATTGATAAATTAAACTATTGTAACGTTTTCCTTTAATATAAATATAATTATTTATTGAGAATTATTTAATGTAAAGTGTAACTATATTGTTACTCTATCAGGTAGAGGTGTATTATGTTATGTGTTGTGAATATAATGTGTAATTTACTTACAGTATAGTAGGTACCTCAGACTCGATCTTGCCTCAGCAGGTGCATCAGGCTGTTTCTCTGGCATGGCATTTTGAATAGCAGGCACCTCTTTGTATGCCTTGTATATACGAGATAGAAGGGGGAATTCATTCTGCAATTCAACATTTAATCTTTATTCTGAACAATCAATTAAACGGTAAACTGCGCACAATCCAAAACCCTACTTAGGGTAAGATCTGAAGAAAGTTCAAACTTTTCTGACTATCAAACTCCCTCTAAGAGTTCCTTGGATGCTCTAGCGATTTCAATTATTTACACTTATTTTCATGTTAATCCATCCGCCCAAATGAAGGAAATTATTAATGGGGTTAAAGTAAAATTGATACATAGTAACTAAAGAGAAGTACTAAAAGTCTAAAACAATCACAGAAATTTCTAAACCCTAAAACTAATGTGAAAAAAGTTAGTCATATTCATTCATAATTCATGAGTACTTTTGACGATGAAGATCAAGAACACTAATTGCAAATAACTAAAGGACTAAAAACAATTTTTTCCCCAAGAAATATATAACTATGATGAAATGAAATAAATTTGGTGCTACCAAATGAAAATTGGTTGAAAGGAATTACCATATCCATATTCAATCTGTTGATTGCTGCATGGATTTGTGGCACTAGAAATAGATCAGCTTGCAAGTTAGTCAAGACTACATCAGATAATAATATTCTCTCAATATGCAATCCATCGACATGGAGGAACTTTGAATATATAAACGCACTCAAATGCACATGCAACTCACATCCCACAATCATTAATATAAACTATTGAAAAAAGGTTTATTTTTAATATATTGAATGTTATGTTTAGTGTATTAAAAGTTTATTATTTATAATACTATTTAAAAATAAATGTTCAGCACATTAATAATGAACCTTCAATATATTAAAAATTAATATTTATCAGTGGTTCAAAATATAATTTTCCAACGACATCAATCATTATACCATGGATCATGAAAGTTGATCACTGACATAAAGTACATTTCTTTTTGCGGTGTCCTGAGTAAACGGACAAACTTTAATCATTATTGTGTGGACCATACTATCAAATAATGTACATTCAATATAAAAATAATGTACATTTAATATAAAAATAATGTACATTATATTCAGGGAATATACATTATTTGTGTACTGAATGTACATTATTTTTATAATATAAAAATAATGTACATTCAGTACAAAAATAATGTATATTTAGTACATTAAAAATGTACATTTTATTATGGTTCACACAGCTGGTCCACACAATAATTTGCCGACAAACTTTAATTTATTATGGACCATGATCCATGTAACACCATGGGCCATGAAGTAAGTATCATTCTAATTACACTTTAGACTCATTTGATAATATTGTTTTGCTTTTAGTTTCATTTTCCACACTCCTTAGTTTCATTATAGCAATACCAAAGTATCATTTTAATTCTATTACAATTTCATTTGACAATATACATTATTGCATGAGCTATGATCTATTTTTTAGTTTCATTTTTCATACACACTAGTTTAATTGTAGTAATGCATGTTGAAGTATTATTTTAATTACACTTCAAGTTTATTTGACAATATATATTATTGTATTGTTCGGATTTTAGTCATTTTTCACACACACTAGTTTCATTATAGCAAAAGTATAATTTACTACAATTTCATTTGACAATATACGTTAGTTATTGAATGAGCTCTGTTTTTTAGTTTCATTTTTCTACATATATTAGTTTCATTATAGCAATATTAAAGTATAATTTTAATTTTACTACAATTTCATTTGATTACAATGGTCCACACAGCGTTGTGTGAAGCATGGTCAATATAACACCTGTGAGTAAACCCTAACTATAGGAAGCACTTTGAAGCCCGTACTATATGGCCCCTACACCCATATGGCAATTGACCTCTAGCACTTCTAAAATGATTTCATGTTCATTTTGAATATACGGAAGATTCCTTATTTGGTAATATACTAAATAATAAATCTTTAGTACTCAACTAATGTACCTTTAAAAAATGAATATTTAGTGTATTGAAAATGATCATTTAGTACATTAAAAATGTACTTTATGTCAATAATTTACCTTATACGGTGGATCACGGTTCATGGTATAATGATCGGAGAGAAATGGATGTGTACGTGCATGTATAGTTTCAGCCTTTCAGGCCGGAATCAAAGTAAGCTAGTAAAGAAACTAACCAGATATATCTCATCACCAGTGGCATACTTCCCAGCATAATCTTTCAACAGCTTCTCTAGTGCTGCAAAATTATATTCAAAAATTAATTACAAGGAGTAAAATAAAAGCGCAAAACCCCAGCATCCATGTATAATTAAAAGACTAATACAAATTAAACCTACGATTAATAAATGGTTCAGTCTCTGAAAGACTGTCTCATGGATCTGCGACGAGAAGAGACTTGTGTTTTTATATATAGGTTATATGCTCAGCTGAGCTCCCTCATGTCTACGGACCAATTACTTTTAATAGGGAGGGTTTACGGCTCGGCAGATGATAAAGCTAAGGGACTTTCATAAATTAAACTTTGCATTGAACTTAATTCTGAAGATGTTGTTGAGGTGATGAACAATCACTTGGGGGACTAAGATCCCACCTGACGACTTGACGGGATGAATGAGTGTTATTGGGGGATGGATGATTGTGTGGTGTTCATTCACGTGCTGAGGGAAGGGAACAAATGCGCAACAAATGCGCGGATTATTTGGTCAATCTTGGGCAAACAATCACTTGGGGGAGATGCAGGAGGAGCGGAGCAAGCTAAGGTTTAGAAGGATTCGCTAGGTGTGTCAACCTATTAAAGCACGAAGAACCAATATCGCCTCTACTGAGGCTTGATTTCATGACCTCCCATGTGGGAAAGACTACATGTCATCTGAGCACAAGGTACTTGGCTGCAATCCATCCAAACTAAAAGGCTAAACTGCTCTTATATTAATTAGATGCTGAAGTAGTGGAACAAAGGTTTTACCTGCAAAGCCATTTCGTACATGAGTCTGACTCCATGGAACTTTCTCATTAGGACCAACTTTTTCTTCAATATAGTCCTACAGTTTGCATGGCAAAGAGACACATACCATACAGTAATAAATACAACTATTTGCGATTTGTGAACCGCCCCAATTAACCAAATGTTAATTTTATACTTACAAGAATTGCTGGATTCTGTAGAGGCTGTACATGTGCAGAAACAATATTTGCAGCCTATAATATAATAATAATCAACCCCAAAATATTAGAGGAAAGGAAACAACAAACAAACATTAGAGATGGCAAAATGGATATAACGATTTACGTCGGTTTTTAATTAACGAATCGATTTAATGTATCAATTAAATAAATAGAAAAAAATTAATGTCTTATGATTTACTGGTTGAGTCATTTTTATATTTAGTCCAAATTAATTGAAGAAATTAATTCTCTATTTGTTCAAAGTTATATTTTATTGACAAATAAACTGGTTATAAATAAAATCATTTTAGACATATTAAAATATTTATACATATAAAAGACATGGGCTCTGTTTGGCAGAGCTTATTTAGGAGCTTATAGCTTATTTTAAGCTACTAATAAGCTATAAGCTCTGTTTGGTAATGTTCTCAAAATAAGCAAGTAGCTTAAAATAATAGCTTATTTTGAAACGCTACTTGGGGTAGCTTTTCAAAATAAGCTAGTAGCTTTTTAACTTTTTTCCATCTTTATCCTTATTATTTTAAATAAATGACATCCTTTACACCTCTCAATTAAAACCCTTTTGACATTTTCTTTACATTATGTTTGGTTGTAATTTCAGTTTGATATTTATGTTTGAACATTAATTTTTGTATGAACTAATCTTATGAATTATAAATATTTTTTTTTTTACTTTATATATTTTCAAATATATGTTCTTACTTTATATTTTATTTAAATATATTGATTTTATTATTTTATATTTTAATATATAAACAAACCTATTTAAATTTAAAATTATTTAAATTGTATGAAAATGTCCTTTTTAGTCTTTTTACATTTATCACATTATCAAAAAGTTAATTTTACCAAACACTTTTAAGCATAACATCTCTTCAGATTTCAGCTTCAAGCTTATAGCTTTTCAGTTTTCAGCTACTTTTCAACTTTCAGCTACATTTTCAGCTAGGTTTGTCAAACATAGCCATGATAATTAAGCATCTTATAAGAGAAAATAAGCTAATAAGTTCGTCCTATAAAAATTAAATAATGTAATATGGTCCTTATAGTACTACACTATATTTCTTAATTTATTACAAAAAATCTTCTTTTAGCATTAGCAAAATTATATTCCTAGCTAGAATTATCTATATTATTATTGCGCTTTTATTACAATACTAATTTTTTTTCACTTAAAGATAGATTTATTCATTTTATTAATTATTTATTTAGTTATGCATCTATTTATATTTATGTAGTGTACTTATTTGATCATTGGCTTCGGTTATTTTCCTGTTAAAGTCAATTTATAAATATATACATTATTTCTAAATTATTATAATTTGATTGAATTGAATATTATTTTAGTCATAAAAAATGTGGATAAATTTTGAGAAGAATAATTTGAGTAGCTAGGTATATATTATTTGTTATTTGAAAAGATTTAATAAGATCTTGAATATACATTTATCACTAATATAATTAATTTTAAATTTTATTATAATTAACGTTAAATATTAATAAATAAAAAATTTAATAAAAGCAATAATGTTAGTCAAGCATATTACCTGAAAATTGATTGCCTTTAACTGAAGATCCTTGGGCAACAATGGATGCTGCGGATACTTTTCTTCCAAATACTGCTCATTATGAGTACCCATACCGTGAGTTATTCCATCTTTGAATTGTGAAAAAACATTCAGACATCCCAGCAAACTAATATAATTAAATAAAGAGCCTCAATCATTATATAATTCTTCTAAATGAGAGGTCACACATTCAAACTCTAGTGGGACAGTATTTTTTTGTACTTTAATAAGTTAAAAAAATATGTATAGACATATACTACATTGTAAATTTGTAACAAAGTCACTAATATTAAAAAAAAAAAAGTAGAGTCTCACCATCAAAATGGCGAAAGAGTCTGAAATAACTATGTCTCCATCAACAAGGGTCGGAACATACCCCATAGGATTCAGCTTCAAAAATTCTACATTTGCATTTACACCCCAAAATATAATTAAAATTAATAAATAATGTTGCAAAATTGACAATTCTACACTATTATTTGGCTCATTTTTCTTTACTATATATATAGGGGAAAAAAACATATTTAGTCCTTCAATTGTTTGATTATATTTATAGGCAAAAACTAGTGCGAAACGGTCTCACAGATTCTTGTCTGTGAAACCGGTCGGATTAAGATAAAAATGTAATGCTTATACTGAAAAATATAGTACTAATCAGGAATAAATTATATATTGTGTTACTTATAAAGGAAATTTTAATACTTTTGAAGAAAAATATAATACTTTTACATTTTTTGTTTAAAAGTATTACATTATATTTTTTTCTCAAAAGTATTACACTTTCCCTTAACTTATAATGAGTAACAAATGCTCCGTTTCTAATTTGTATTACATTTTTCAGTATAAATATTACATTTCCATCTTAACCCGACTTGTCTCACGGATAAGGATTTATGATACGGTCTCATAGGAGAGTCACTCTTATTTATACTATAGATTTAATTAGAGTAAATCTTCATAGGTGAGGTATTTCTAATTAATCCATATGGACGACACTTTTGTGGTTCCGATATTTCTTGGAATAAAGAGCTTTCGAATTATTATTTTTACTTCAAATCTTACATTTCTTCATGCCTAAACTCTACCAACATTTTCTATCTCCTAAATTTTAAAAACTTTTCATTTAAAAATTCTATATATTATTTTGTTCTTCACTATTGTTTGTATATATCTTCCCATAGAGGATACCATTAAATAGGTAAAAACACAGTCAATGGACCATTTCGATCACCACATCTATCATTTATGCTCTTATTAAATCGAAGAGTTAATTATCAAAATGATTCGTTGACGGCAAATTATTGTGTGGATCATGGTCCACATAGCTGTGTGGATCATGAATATAAAGTACATTTTTATTTTATACTAAAAGTAAATTATTTTTGTACTGAAGGTACATTATTTCATAGTATATATGAAATAATGTACCTTCAGTACAAAAATAATGTACTCTAAAATAATATACTTTATGTACAAAAATAATGTACTTTTAGTATAACAAAAATGTACCTTATATTCATGGTCTACATAGCTATGTGGACCATGATCCATGCAATAATGATTGTTTCATTGACTATAACAAAATTACTAATTTGGTCCAGAATAAGCAGACATTTAACCACTAAACAAACGAATGACTAAATTAGTTAAGATTTTTAACGTTGAGGACTTAATTAAGCAAAAAATTAAATAAAATAGAAAAATAAGAACTAATTTGATAATTTTACTATATTCAAAGGATTATTTTGGTAATTAACTCAAAAAATATGATCATGAAGAATTTGAGAAAGCTTACCAGGGCTGAGTTGTTCACCGTTCACCAAGTCAACCGCTTTGTAATTGAAATCCAGTCCTATGATTTATTTATTCAAACAAAATTAAAATCACGAAATGTTAAACCGCCAGAATCATATGGTAAAAATTTGTGTGAAACCATCTTATGGATTGATGTTTGTGAGACGAATCGAGTTATAGATAATTAGGTGTATAAGTATCAAAATTTCAATTATAAGTATTATATTACGTATTATTTATCATTAGTAACAATCGATTTTACCCTAAATAGTATCACAATTTCATATATAAGTATTACAATATTTATCATAACTAACGATTTATCTTTAATTTAAATTAATACTAAATTTTCTACTATAAGCATTACAATTTCTTTCATAAATAACATTTCACATATAATATTACATTAGAATTATATTTTGTAAGTATCATAATTTCAATTATAAGTATTAAAATATTTCTTTAATAACCATCATTTTACCGTAAATAGTATCACAATTTCTCATATAAATATTACAAAAATCTATTATAAGTAACAATTTATTTATTTTAAATTGGTATAAAATTTTCTATAATAAGAATTATAACTTTTATCCTAAATAACAAACAACTATCTTGAATTTCACTCATCTCAGATGCAACTAACCTTTGAGATTGAGAGCAATTTGAACACGACAAGAGCAAGAGCTGAGCCAGAAAGAGTAGAGCTGAAGCTTGTTTGACTCTCTTTCACCGCCTGCCGCAGCCTAAGCACCCACCGGAAAATTTAACAAAATGTCAATACATAATTTGCAAAATAAACTCAATAGTATGTGCCAAGCATCTTCTGCTCAATTGACACCTCTATTTTTCAGTGGGATATTCTCTTTAGGTTACATCAGTTAAAAAAATGTATTGAACAAATAGTACTAAAAAAAAGAAAAGTAAAATACAACAATTCATATTCTATATATATTCCTCTTCTACTTCAAAATAAAATAATTAAAAAGAATTGAAATAATAGAACCTCCAAGCTAGCTCACCATGATCAAGGAATTGAAGGTGAAACTGAAGGTGAATAATGTGGATGAGTTCTCCAAGTATTCTCCCTCTCCTGGCTGGAAATGAGAAATTAAAACTAATCTTAATTTCTACTCTGAATTCATTAGCCAACCAATTAGTCAAACCAGTACACCCCATAGTTTGAAAACTGATCAACCACTCTACACTCTCATCAGTCTCTTCCCTTGACCTAGAGATACAATCCCATGATATATATATATATATATATATATATATATATATATATATATATATATATATATGGATGAGTTTTGGTGCGGGAACCTACTCCCGTAGTCCCGTGCGGTTGTGCGGTTAACTCGAAAAGTAACACCTTAAGCATTTAGGACACCTTAAGTATACAAACCACGCTCCTTAAAGCACACAAACAAAGTACCTTAAGAACACAAACCGCTCACCTTAAGCACACAAACAAAGCACCTAAAGAACACAAACCACGCACCTTAAGTTTTAACAACTGACGCACCTTAAGCATACAAACAACGCACCATAAGAAGGAAAATCACGCATCTAAAGCTTTAGGCTGAAGCACCTTAAGTTTTAACAACTGACTCACCTTAAGCACACAAATCACATACCTTAAGAAGGAAAATCACACACCTTAAATTTGCCCTAAATGCAAAAAGACCAAAGTACCACCACGCATTTTTTTTATCAATGTTAATCATGGATGTTGATTTAGGCAGTGATGCAAAAATCGCGCCGTCGCCTAGGCGCTACGCGGCACCTGGCCCGCCGCAAGGAAGGCCGGAATCATTATAAATGGCCAACCTTAAGGAACTAACTATAAAAGATAAAAATATAAAAAAATAGAAAAAAAAATTAGGGCGCCTAGGGGGCGCCTAGCGTTTTTTTAACCTTGGATTTAGGCAAGATCAATGGTTTAGATTTAACCGCACAATCTCACCTGTGCCAATCAATCGCGCGGGAACTTCCTTTACAAATGTGCTAGCTCATGTCAACCAATGGTGAACACACATCCAAGACTGTTGTCATCCCTAGCAACAACGTCATTTGATAAGTTGTGGGTGTAGCGATGGAAGAAAAGTAGGGTGAAGAATGAAAATTTCCCCGAATGTCGTTCTCAAAAGGATGGACACTTGAAATTGAATGGTGTGCGGTTAAGCACAAGCACACATTTGTGGTAGAAAGCTAGGCAAGCTCATAGTAATAAGTGCCGGGAGTAGAGCGTAGAGTGCAATGTAAAGTGTGCAATTCTAAAGTAAAGGGTGCAAGCAAGCAAACTAAAGTAAAGCAATGTGATATGAGGTGAATTGGATTGGCATTCCCATAGATGCAATGAAGAGACCTTAGTGAGAGTTGAAGCTATGTGATGAGTTGTGATCTTTAGAAGACATTCATGCTATTGCCATGGCCATTTTAGGTCTTCATGGCCTATCATGGTGTAGTAAAGCACCCAAGTGACAATGTTACACCTATGAGATATTTCATCAAACAATTAGCTTACATACCTTCTTTCGGACTTTTCCCTCTTGGATCTAAGGCTGGAATTGCAAGTGGAAGGGGGCTAGAGTGTGTCTCAATCTTTTGCAAGCACACTCATCCCTAAGCCTTTTGTAAAATGTACGCACTCCTCATACAAGAATCTATACAAATTCCACTTCCAACAAAGATTCAACACACGGTCAATTTTACCTCAATCAATTCATATACACAATCACAAGGAAATATAATACAATTCACAAAGGAATTTTAGCCAAGGATGATCTAGATTGAAAAGCAACAACAATTGAGCTTAGCAATGGAGATGGATGATGAAATTAAAGAGTAAAATGCAGGAATTATACTTAGCTCAAGAGTAATTCACAATCAATCCACAAGATTTATCCAATCAAGCAAGAAGAGATCCAAAGTTGAAGAAGAATTGCCAATTCCTCTTGAACACTAGGAAATATCTTCTCTCTCAATTGGAGAGACTTTAGAACTTGGTCTAGAAGGGAGATAATGTAAATCTAAACTAATGGAAGTCTCTTAAGAGTATCCTTAATAGTGAGGTCTTTTTGTGGTTTTTGAGGTATTTTTGTAAGTAAGATTATGAAAGAGAAAATGGGAGAGGAGGAAAAAAATTGATTTAAAAAA
The DNA here is from genome assembly GCF_003576645.1 of Ipomoea triloba. Classification (NCBI taxonomy): domain Eukaryota; kingdom Viridiplantae; phylum Streptophyta; class Magnoliopsida; order Solanales; family Convolvulaceae; genus Ipomoea; species Ipomoea triloba. The sequence goes on from NC_044916.1 coordinate 9,458,862, forward strand.
AAAACAGAGTTGTGCCCAGCGGGTGCAGTAGTGGCTATCACGCAAGCTTCCAGTGCCTAGCCTTCGGATTCCATGCGCTTTATTACTGTTCCAATAAACCTTCCTAGCAGATGAACCCACTCATTCTCTCTCTTGCCTTCTTTCACCTCCTACTATTTCAAAAACCCCAAATAAGTCATTGATATGGATGCTCTAATTAAACCCCGCCACTTTCTATTTATAATCGCAAAATCTGAAGCCGCCATGAACCCTGCATGATTGTGCACGCCTTCATTTAACTTGGCAGTTGCTACGATCGTGATCCAAGTGTGCAGCTGTCGGCCTTCTCCTGTACGAGGGCTTGTACGATTGTGCAGTCACTCGTACAACTCCCATATTTTCATGCTTTTCATCACTTTACCCTTTCATTGCCTCCAAATGCCTTAAAACCACTCAAATGCCCTGAAATTACAAAAGTGTTCCAATGTTAGTCCTCAAATGTAACTTTTATGAGAATAAAGCAATTAAACACACAATTCAACCCAAAAGGACTCAATCAAGGCAATAAAGATCACTCAAACACCCCACAAATAAGGCATATTTGACACTCATCAGCTACTAAATGGGTAAAATTAAGGTCGAATTGCAACTATTATGGCTTAAAGGGTATCATTTGAACTTTTTCAATTAAGGGACTCAATTGTAATATTCTTTAGATTTAGGAGGTTAAATTCACATTTTTAGCATTTTTATTTTGAATTCTTAAATTTCTAATTGAGCAAATTTAGTCCATTGCTTTTTATATTAACCAATTTTAATTTAAAATATTTCACTTATTTTTGAGCCCCAAAATTTACTCTTTTAAAGTAAGGGTATTTTAATTATTTTGAATTGATTTTTTAATTCAAAAGGTCAAAGAGACTAAATTTAATTAATTAATAATTTTAATTAATTTAAGAAGTTAAAGTAAAGATTTATAGAAATCATAGTGTTAAGGCTATATTTGGCACACCTAGCTGAAAAGTTATTAGCTAATAAGTTAACTAATTGAAATTAGGGTGTGTTTGGAAACCCTGAAAATGATTTCCTCCTTTAATTTGTTTGGGAGTGCTTGGAAAATATGGTCAACGGAAAACAATTTCCGTTGACCAAGGAAAATGGTGCCAATTTTCCGGAAAACAACTTGCGGAAAAATTTTCCGGAAGTCGTTTTCCGAAAATGAGTTACACGGCGCAAAACTGTGGAACCATGGCTAGTGGTCGAAAATGGACCACTGGTTTCCGGTGGAAACCTGTAGGTTTCCTGTACATGTTTCCGACGGAAACCATTACAGGTTTCCGTCGGAAACCATGGTGGAAACCAGAGCAGTTTCTGCCATGGTTTCCAGCGGAAACCTGTAATGGTTTCCGCCGGAAATCTGTAGCTGTTTTTTTTTAAAAAAAAACTTTTATTTTTAATAACATAACTTTAATATTATAATAAATTTTTTATATTTTAAATAAAATAATTAAAATGTTTAATTATACAATTATACCAATTTTCCTATCCATTTTCCTGAAAATGACCCAAACACACAAATACAGTTTTTCAGAATATATCCAAACACTGAAAATGAAATCATTTTTCGGAAAATGACTCATTTTCTAGAAAACATTTTTCAGAAGTCATTTTCCTGCTTTCCAAACACACCCTTAATGTGTTTGGTAAAATTAGGTGTTGAATAAGATGATAAGTGTAAAAAGACATAAAAGGACATTTTTATAAATTTATAGTGATTAGTGTTGATTGTCTCCCACCTTGATGAACACGTACGATAAAGAACTTGAAGGTAAAGAATGTTTATAAAAACAACACGTACAGTAAAGAACTAGGAGGAGATGAAATGAATAATGTTTATAAAAGAAAAATACACTTACAGTAAAGAATTGGTCTGAGAGGAGAAGAGTGTTTATAACAAATTTAGATATTAGGGTTTTGATTAAAGAAAGATAAATGATGTTGTTTTTGTAAATTAATAATGATAAAAAGAGAAAAGGAAAAAAATGTTAAAAACCATCCTATTTTGAAATGCTACTTTGGACTTTGTATGAGCGTTTTAAAATAAACTATTATTTTAAGCTGCTCAGGTACGGTTTTACCAAATATTGCTATAGTTTATTTGTAAATTAAAATAAGTTATAAGCTATAAAATAAGCTATACTGAATAGAGCCTAACTCAAAACTCTTGTGATAAACATAGTGTAATTCCATTTATTCCAACTACAAATTAAATGTGGAATACAATATAATCACAATAAACATTAAAAATAAAAATAGAAAGTGTATTTTGTTTTCTGATATACCAAATCGTTAATTACATTCAGCAAATTTTCCAATGAGACCTCTTCACATATCTTCATCTGTAAGACGGGTTGAATTTTTGATAAGTATTACATTTTCCTATATAAATATTACAATTTTCATTATAAGTAACTCTTCAACTCTTAATATTATATTTTGATTTAAAAATATTACATTTTTAATCAAAATATCGATCGCCATAAATATTACACTTTTTCTCATAAGTAGCAATTAAACAATTTATCCATTAATAGTATTACATTTTTTTCTCATAAGTAGGGGTGAGTGTAATTCGGATTATCCAAACTAACACTTGAAATCTGAACCAACTTTTAAATTTCTGGTGTTAAAATTTTATCCATATCTGACCCGAAACCTGAACAACTAATCGAAATTTTATTTTTATTATAAATGATGGATTTGCTTACTTCCTAGTGGATCACATATCCTGTGACTACAGTAAGTCAAACACGTTTAACTGCAGAGTTCTTTGGCTATATGGTTGTCATATCCTACTTAAAATTAATTGGTGATAAGTAGGTAGACATTAACCATTTAACCGCAATCCTCCCTGGTAAGCCATAAACCACATCCCAAATCGAGCATAGGCTGAACTCAGCCAACCCGGTCAACACCCACTAATAAATATAATAATATAAATTAATATTTAATTATCAAAAGTCTCTTAATTAATTATTAGTATTTTGTCCGCTTTTTTTTAGTTTGATAGTGTATGGAAAAATATAAATACAAAAATAATAAAATCATTTTAAAAACTCAAAATTGATATAAAAAATAAATAAAATTTAGGTATATCCAAACTAACCCAAAATAAATCCTGAATAATTTCACCCGAACCAGACATATCTGAATTAAGTTTGATTTGGATATCGGGTGTCAAATTAAAAAAAAAAAATCACCCGAAATTTTTGAATATCCGAAATAAAATTCAGGTATCACACACCCGAAACGAACATACACCCACTCATACTCATAAGTAACTATTCAACCCTAAATATTACATTTTGATTAAAAAATATTACTCCCTCTGTCCCATTTTAGCTGTCCTATTTACTATTCATTGGTCAAACCAACTCTTTCTTTATTACTTATTTTCTTTAGTAATTTTTTATTATTTTTAAATTTAATTTTTTGTGTTTAATAGTACTTTTAATGTAGTTTCTAAATATATAAATTTTATATATTAATGCTAAACTTAATATTATTAAAAATTGGATTAAAAATAACTTCAGTCATGCCTCGTTAAACGAATCAGACAACCATGTTGGGGTGGAGGTAGTACAATTTTTCCTCAAAAGTATAACATTTTTCATTTACAAAGTAACATACAACTTATTTATAATTAATATTGCATAAGTATGACATCTCATCACACAAATAAAGATCCATGAGACAATTACATAGGAAACTCACTCCATTCCTTAATAATCATGAAATATTTTCCATTAATATCTTATACTAAAGTTATTTTGTTTTGTTTTCTTAAAGGGTTACACTTGGGTGAGACCGTCTCACGGATCCTTGTTTGTGAGACGGGTCGGGTCGGGTCAAAGCACCATGCAAATGTCATACTTATATATGTGCAAATGTCATACTTATATGCTCAAATATAACACTAACCAATAATACAATTTTTGTTATTTATAAGAGAAAAAGTAATACATTTTTCATAATAAGTAATGTTGACAAGTGCCCCTTACTTATAAGGGCAAATATAATACTTTTGAGGACAAATGTAATACTTTTAAATCGAAATGTAAAAGTATTATATTTTCCCTTAAAAGTATTACATTTACCCTTATAAGTAACAAAAATTTTATTCCTGATTAATATTACATTTGAGCATATAAGTATGACATTTGTTCATATAAGTGTTACATTTGCATCTTGACCCGATCGACCCGACCCGTCTCATGGTGAGACGAACTCACACAAGTTTTTGTCTTTCTTAAATAGTAATATAATTTCATTAACGTCTTACATACTTGCTTGAACAAGTCAATTCGTAACAACCTCACACCAGCTGGTGGATGGTGCAGCTACCATGCAATATTCCAAGCTCTTGATGTCTTTTTCCTCCTTTATCGGAATTTCGAAAAATCCATTAATCAACCCAATCATCTACGTCGTAATTTCCTTATCTCTTTTTTATTTTCCGCTTTTAATTGGACATCATAATAATTTAAGAAAAGTCTGTCACTAAGAGCATCTATATCAGATGTGGGGTTTTTGGAACAGGACACGCTGAGTTGGCAGTGAGAGAACTCAAGTGAGAGAATTTGGAGGATCATCTGCAACGCATCGGGATATTAGGTTCCCAAGGAAAAAAGAAATAAATGCAGTCCACAGATGCTGTGCGCACAGCATGCGCCCACTCGGGCGCGTGCACTGCACGCGGTGGGCGCGTCAGGCGCGCCTGACAACCTCTGTTATTTAATTTTTTTTAAAAAAAAATCATATTTTTTTTTCTTCCCACTCCCCTCTTCTCTTTCCTAATCACACTTACAAAAACTCCTCAATTACCGTGAAATATACCCACTACTAAGGATGCTTTAAGGTTCATAAAATAGGTCGTGATTGGAATAGTATTCCTAAGTATATGCCTATTTTATCGTTCGATAAGTTCGTTTATTATTTCGGAGAATAACTTATTCTCCTTACAAATGGAATAATTGTTTTAAGGAAAATTTAGGGTGTGTTTGATTCATATATAAGTTTAGACATAAAGAATGAGTATAAAAGTCATGGATAACACTTGTGTGAGCTTGTTTCGCGAGTCTCAATCCGTAAAACGGATCATATATTTAATTAATAGGTCAAATCTTTGATTAATGGTGTGTCAGATCTTTGACCTCATTAATCAAAGATCTGACATGTCTCACAAATTGAGACCCATACGTAAAACGGTCTCATACAAGTTTTTGCCAAAAGTCTCACATACACACACACCCAAAAACAAAATCTGATATTTTTTAAAGTAAAGATTTACGTGACCATTGCACAAGCCCGGCTTGACGCAAGATTTGCGCCTCACACGGGGTAATTTTGTGGTTTTTCTTTCTTGGTGGGCCCCACATATCTAATAAAAACCAAGGTCCTTCAGCAAAAACCAAACTTACTATCTCTCGTCTCCATCTCTCCTACACATAAGCATGGTCTCCTCAAAAATTACCCCCAAAATCATTATTGTGATTGCCCTTAGTATTAATTAGACCATTTCTAAGTTCTTGAGAATATTATATTTTTATATTACTTAATTTGCCCTTAACTATTTTTGTTACGTATAAGAAATGTATATAATAATAATAATAATAATAATAATAATAATAATAATAATAATATTATTATTATTATTATTATACACAAATTTTATCAAAAATATATCATTCTGTATAGACGTTTTTAAATGTTTTAATTTTTGAATTTATATTCTATTCTTTATGAGATATTTCCTTTCATAACTAAATGTGATGTTATTCCATGTAACAAAAAGAAATTTGGGAAATTTTGGATTAAATGTTTTGTAGGATATTTTAAAAAGTATTGTGTTACGTTATTTTCTTAAAATTATCTCTTAATTATTTTATCTTATAATATATATGTTATAATTATATTGAGCAAATACCAATTTTGGTCCCACGATTATTAGCAAAATGACAATTTTAGTCCCACGACTATTGTTTTAGTACCAATTTTGGTCCCACGATTACTGTTTTAGTGCCAAAATTCATCGCGTCGGTCATCCGTCCGTTTAAAATGTGCCGAAATCTAAAATTTTTAAAGATATTTTTATCCTTTTCAACTCAATATCCCAATTTGAGCATGAATAAAGATATTTAAGCCCTAAGGTCGATCACAATTCACAATTCTCCACCTCAAATTAAGGTAAAATGAGGAGGAAAACTGCGAACTTTGATCGATCTTAGGACTTAAATCCATTACTTCATGCTCAGATTGAGATATTAAGTTGAAAATGATTAAAATACTCTTAACAATTTTAGACTTTTGCACGTTTTAAACGGATGGGTGACCGGCACGATGAATTTTGGCACTAAAACAGTAGTCGTGGGACCAAAATTGGTACTAAAATAATAGCCGTGGGATCAAAATTGGTAGAAATTAAACATGTAGATCAAAATTGTCATTTTGCTAATAGTCGTCGGACCAAAATTGATATTTGCTCTAATTATATTTTATTTTTTATATTTAATAATACATAAATTATTTTTATATATGTATCTCTTCATGAGTTAATTTATGAAAAACTAATGAATATAATTGGTGTTTTTTAAACTTAAAAATAATAAATTAAAAGAGAAGAATATACTTTTAAATGCCTCTTAAGTCTTACTACTCCAAAGCGGGACAGTAAGGCAATAGCCTCACTAAATGAGATGGAGCTCTCTATTCTCACTCAATTGGGGAAAATATTTCAAAATTAAGAAACAAAAAACTTGGCTTGTATAGACTGTCAATTTTCAGAAGAGCATTATGAGGCTATGAGCACAAGAGTTGCAAGTGACACAAGTTCAATCCTTTTTAACTCATTTTTGCACCTCCCCTCGTCCTACGCCTCGCCTGAAAGAGAGTCTTTATAATACACAATTAACATATTATGTAGATAATATATTAATTAAGTGTATAATCTATTAATTCATTAACATGGACCATGGTTAATACTAACTGCAAGTACATAATATGAATATCGTTTTGGATTAGTGTCCACAATAATGAAAGATGGACACTGATCCGTGGTATAATTTGCTGAAAAAATTGAACGTGCCATAAGAATTCAAAAAATATATTTTAAGTGAAAATTTTGAAAGACATTTTATGCGAAAACCAATCATTTTTTTACTAGAATGAATATTTTTTTTCTTCATAAATTTAATAGTCAAAACACTGAAAAATTTTAAAAATAACTTTTGAAAATCAATTTGTGAGTTTTCAAATTGTTACTAAGAAAGAAAAAGAAAGAGAGAGAGAGAGATGAGATGTACACATTTAGGTGCTGGAAATGATCTTGGAAGCTAAGATTCCAAGCCTAGGGGGTGCTCCCTGGTATCATTCCAAAAAAAAAAAAAAAAAAAAAAAGGTAAAATTAACCTTTTCAGACTACACATTATGTATTACTTATTTATTTATTGAATACTATTGACTCTATTACAATGTAGTATCTGTTCATACATACTTTCTCAACCAACTGAAGCACAAAGAGCCAATGCCCTCACTGGGGATGGAACCTGTAACCTCTCACTTGGGAGGGTACTTATTTAAAAAAAACTCACATATCAAATTTTTTTGAAAATATATATTTAAAATGTTGGTCAAAATTAGGTTATACTTAGAATTAATAAATGAAAGTAAGGAAAATGACAGTTCCAATCTCTTAGTTGTGATAGTTGTGGTATAAAGAGTACAAAGGGTGAGTAAGGATTCTCCAAATCCGCTCCTATCCAATCTATATTCACTTAAAGTGGATGCGATGCTGATCCATTTAGTATAAATCCGCTACTAGTAGATTGGATGTTGTGCGAATATGACTTATCAAAATTCATTATATCTATGTGCAAATATGACTTATCGAAATTCGTTATATCTAATTTGCTCTGCTATGCGTTTTAATCAGTCGGGTAACTGTTCGAATTCTAATCGGAATGGACCGAAACACAGACTTTTGAGCTGTCATTCGAATTGATTGATCATTCGAATTTTGACTACTCGTGTTACTAACTGGATTATTGGAAATTTGAGCGGAATAACTCTAAGTCTATAAACTTAAAGAGATTGAGGGCTCTAAAATTCCTAATCAATTGGTATTATCAAAATCTAAATACAAATGTTCCTAACACATTATTCGTGGTATAGATTGATTTTTCAATTATTTACAATATATAAATTTAATTTTTAAATTTCCAATCTCCAATATTAGGGGTTTGTTTAAATTCTTAGAGCCAAACTCGTCATCTCAATAATAAAACATAAAGATTAACTCTACATTGTAAATAATTGAGAAAATATAAATTATATATTACCTTGTAAAGAATCATTAATGTTCGTATTCAAAAAAATCTATATACAACAATTAGAATTGATGGAATAAAATGTGATTATCTCATACATATATGCCAAAAACCTTGTGGTCAAGAGACATAATTGTGACCCTCCTAAGTAAGTGAGAGGTCGCAGAGTCATTGTATTCAAAAAAATCTCATACATATAATTTTGTATTTGGCAATGTTTATATGGTGAAAACTCATTTTCATATGGGCCTACACCTACTCCTTTTCTTACTCCAAATTAGGAAAAATTAAAAGCAAGAGCTGACTTTGTGCACATGCAGTGTGAAATGTGAACATGATCTCCTTCCCCTCCCCTCTAGAGAATAGAGAGGGATTTGGGAATTAGACAGACTGTCATTGTCTGTCAGTGCAGAAGTCCCAATCTCCAACTACAAATTGCATATTTTTTCTTCCAACCAGACAAGACATTAGAACAACAAAATACCATTTAAAAAATGACAATTTTTTTAAAAAATATAAACAGCAGCATTACAGCTCAAAGCCATTATTGCCATATAAGCTCGCTTCTTCACTTCTTCCTCTCACCTCCCTCTTTCTCCTCTAGTCCTGAGCAGCCTTGGTTGCAGAAAAGCTCACAAATTTAGCATCAAGGCTCGCGGATCGCCGCTGCCCAGATCCGCATTTCGCATTCTTTATCGGAATTGGAAATCGAATCCCCAAAATGTACGGCAGAGATCCGTGGGGTGGGCCGCTGGAGATCAACGCGGACTCGGCCACCGATGACGAGCGGAGCCGGAATTTGCACGAGCTGGACCGGGCGGCGCTGTCGCGGTCGCTGGACGAGACGCAGCAGAGCTGGCTGCTGGGCCCCACTGAGCAGAAGAAGAAGAAGTACGTGGATCTGGGATGCATAATTGTGAGCCGGAAGGTCTTCAAGTGGACTGTTGGGTGCATAATTACCGCCGCCCTTTTGGCCGCCTTCATCACCATGATCGTCAAGCTTGTGCCGCGCCACCACCCTCACGACCCGCCGCCGGATAACTACACCCTCGCCCTACACAAGGCGCTCATGTTCTTCAATGCTCAGCGTTGTAAGTGTCACCTAAAATTCTTAATCTATCACTCACTCAGTTAGTCACTGAAACTGATGGGTTGTGCTTATTATATATATGCTTTAATGTCTCTTTAAGTGAATGATTGATTGGTTTGCAGGTCTAATGAATTAAATTCATTTATCTTTAATTTAGTAATTAACTTGATTTGGACTTTAGTTTGTGAATTTGATGAATATTATTGGGAATATATTAATGTTTGAGATTGATCTATAGTTAGCAACTCTTAACAAAATTTTGCTGATTATTAATAAATAAATATGATGAATCATACCATGATTTTTGTTTTTTTTTTTCATCTTTTAAGTCTTCTTTAAGAAGTGGTCAATTTGAGAACAGTAGTATCATTATATTTTCTAAGGATCTTGCTTTGAGGATGGCTGCTGCAATAGTGTCTTTGAGTTTGGTTAACAGTATCTCCAGATAAAACTCAGATTTTAGGGGGAGTATGGAATGATTTCAATGTTGTTTCTCTTACCTCTCATTATTGCTGTCTTAGTGTACTAGTTATTGGATCTTCTTTGCCTTGGAGTAAATGTAAATCCCAATATTGATTGATCTTTACAGCTGGAAAACTACCCAAGCACAATAATGTATCATGGAGGGGTAATTCAGGGTTGCAAGATGGCAAGTCAGATGCTGCAACGATGTTTAAAGATTTGGTTGGTGGGTACTATGATGCCGGGGACGCAATCAAGTTTAATTTCCCTCAATCTTTTGCCATGACCATGCTGAGTTGGAGTGTGATTGAATACAAAGCAAAATATGAAGCCACCGGTGAGCTGAACCATGTTAAAGAAATAATTAAGTGGGGTACTGATTACCTCCTCAAAACCTTCAATTCCTCAGCTGACACCATTGATCGAGTTGTTGCACAGGTAATGTAAATGTTACGGAGTAATAAATAACAATTCTTTTACTAAGTATGATTCTTGCAATTTCTGCAGCAGTAAATTATAATGGCCGTATTTCATTATTGCTTTTATCAATGTTCTGTCTTGCTATATAATTCATTGCTTTTCGATATTATTTAGCTGGATCTTCAGTTCTGGGTCTGGATAGTATATCTAAGATAGCTTGCTTGATGACCGCTTTTACTGATTTTTCTTACACTCTGGTCTGATTTGTCCAAATATTTCTAAAGTATGTGGGTGGACTCTTATGTTTATCTATTAGGTTGGATCTGGGGATACTTCGGGAGGGAGTACAACACCAAATGATCATTATTGTTGGATGCGCCCTGAAGACATGGACTATGATCGGCCCGTGACTGAGTGCCACAGTTGCTCTGATCTTGCTGCGGAGATGGCTGCTGCTCTTGCATCTGCATCCATTGTATTTAAGGACAACAAAGCCTATTCACAAAAACTTGTCCATGGTGCTCGGACGCTCTTCAAGTTTGCTAGGGATCAACGTGGCAGGTACAGTGTCGGTACTGAAGCTGCAACTTTCTACAACTCCACTGGCTACTGGGATGAATTTATCTGGGGTGCGACCTGGCTGTATTACGCAACTGGAAATTCTTCCTATCTTCAACTCGCGACAACTCCAGGTCTAGCTAAGCATGCGGGTGCTTTTTGGGGAGGGAAATTTTATGGTGTGATGAGCTGGGATAGCAAGCTTGCTGGAGCTCAAGTAAGTAGATAATTCTTTTTGCCTAAAAATATTTCTGCCTTATCTTTCCAACTACCATCTTGTTTGAGTTTGTGATTTCATTTCTTTTCTTATTGAGCACTCAATTTCTTTGAGAATTTTAGTGATGAAACAAACAGATGCTTTGCTATCATTTTAAACTATTGCAATTGAAGTGATGGTTGTTCATTTTGTTATTAGGTCCTCCTGAGTCGCATGAGATTATTTTTGAGCCCCGGATATCCTTATGAAGAAATTCTGATGACATTCCACAACCAGACAAGCATAGTCATGTGCTCCTACTTGCCATACTTCACCTCTTTTAACAGAACAAAAGGTAAAATTGATTGATTTAACATTTGGACTTATAGAGTTTGAAGTTCCTGTAGAATTGTGTATAGAGTTTTAAATTTACGGGCCTGTTGCAGGAGGCTTGATACAGCTCAACTACGGGGCTCCTCAACCTCTTCAGTATGTAGTAAACGCAGCATATTTGGCTACCTTGTTTGCTGACTACCTTGATGCTGCTGATACTCCCGGGTGGTACTGTGGACCCAATTTCTACTCTATTGATGTCCTCCGCAAATTTGCTGCAACACAGGTAATGTAATGTAAAATCTCAACTCTAATTTCGACCGGGGCTTCTTCTCTTGATGGTAGAATATTTAATTTTATACCCAAAGAAGGATGATAGATAGATACTTTTATGTTTATGCACATAATGCTAGTTTTGGGGTGACAAGAGAAACCCACAATCACTACTCGAGGGTGTGCACTGGGTAAACCCCGCCTTGTGACCCTAGCCGGCAAAAGACTACAAAGAGGTAAACCAGCTTAGGTTGCCCATAGCTGACCTGCTCAAACCAAGAGGGCTGGGATTCAAATTCGTGACCTTGTGGTTAACAGATCATACTAGTTGATATGCTCACAATGTTGTGTTTCTTCTTTGACTTCAATTCCCAGATTGAGTATATCCTTGGCAAAAACCCAAAAAAGATGAGCTACGTCGTGGGATTTGGGAACCACTATCCAAAACGTGTTCACCACCGTGGCGCATCAATCCCTAAAAACAAGGTCAAGTACAACTGCAAAGGAGGATGGAAATGGAGGGATTCCAAAAAGCCAAATCCAAACACCATTGTTGGAGCCATGGTTGCTGGTCCTGACCTACGCGACGGTTTCCAGGATGTCCGGACTAACTACAACTATACCGAGCCAACCCTAGCTGGCAATGCTGGTTTAGTGGCTGCCCTTGTGGCTTTATCAGGAGTAGGAGGAGGAGGGGGAAGAAGTGCTGGAATTGACAAGAATACTATGTTTTCTGCAGTGCCTCCTATGTTCCCCACCCCACCTCCCCCACCAGCACCTTGGAAGCCTTAAAACAGCCTTTGGGTAATTGGGTTATACTCACTTCATTTCCACTTTTTGATTGATACTGGAATGAATTCTGACACCATTACACTTGAGCCAATACAGAAATATAAGAAACACAATGGGTGGGTGGGTGCGTCTGAGTGTGTGATTCGTTCGTGTTGTATACAGGGAGGATCTATGTGTATAACAAACAGACCAGTGATGTGATGTATTCTTTGAATTTTGAAACACATAATATAAATTTTCATACCATCTGCTTCACCGCATAATTCTTGATTTCTGTTGGAGAAAGGTGTACCATTCCATTACTTTACCACTCAATACTAAATGGAATGTTAGCTAACACATCCAACACCCTCTTATAAAGTACAACTTATTACCAACAGCTTATTCACTCACCGGTTCAGTAGGTAGTATTTGAAGAAAGATCTAAGGTTTGAATCTCAGCAGCAATTGTGTAGGAATTGGGGATTATGCCCAAAGTGGGTAAATTTCTTTTGTGCACTGGCATTTGACTCTAGCAGCAGCTGTGTGGGAACTGAGAATTATGCTCAAAGTGAGTAGATTTTTTTTGTGCATTGGCATTTGCCATTATCTGTTGAGCCATTGAATTACCGTGATTTGTATATTTCTAAATATAAATATTCTGTTGAGTCGGAAGGTTGAGATTGGAGATTCAACTGAAAAGAAAAGTACAATTCAGTACTTGGTGACAACACTTGTTGGAATGTTTAGTAACACATCCAAACAAAATCCTGTGAAGTACAACTATAAACACTCAGATATAGATTTATTGGAATGTTTGCTAATAGATCCAAAGAATAGCGTGTAAAGTACAACTACCAACCCTACCGCTAGATAGGGATTAGGGACCAACAATAGATCCAAAGAATAGCGTGTAATCTCGATATTGCAATCTGTCCGTCAATGTCAGACCCACCTTGCCTATTTGTGGTTCTTGGAATGTTTTTTGCATGCATAAAAATTTTGGGTATAATCTCTGAGTTGGCTTAAGAGCATAATTTTGATGGAGTTCAAATCAAAACAGATGCTCAACAGATTCTTCTTAGCTCCATTATGATAATTTGACGTCTTATATTCTAATCTTAAAAGATATTTCGTTTATTGTCTCTTTATTTCATAATGTGAGTTAATTTTGTTAAACCTTCTATTAATTATGTGGCTCATTTTTTGGCCATAAACGCTAGTTTGTTTGCAGGTACCCGGTCTTGGTTTAATACCGGTCTCTCTTTTCTTTATCAAGCTTTGTGTAATGACGTTATGGTGATTTAATAGAATTGTGTTTTGTTTTCAAAAAATTTTAGTATAATCTTTTGACAAATGGGAAATGGAGTTTTTTCTTAATTTTTTCTCATGCAAGAGCAAGATTTTTGTGGTCATAGTTGTTAGAAAAAACACTTGTAAAAATTGAGTGAAATGTACTGCCGTGCTCAGGGCAAGATTTTAGGGTATGAAAAGTGCTCAATAGCACATGGCCTCAATTTTTAAAGGCTCCAATATTTATTTTTGACCTAACTATTTAAAAAATAAAAAATGCAATTAATCCTGAAACTCATCAATTTTTTTCCCAAATCAATTCTCTCTCCTAATAATTAGGACCTAATTAATTAAGAATGCTGCATGGCAAAACCGTTATGTTTCCCCAACGGCACAAACGATGTCTCAAGCGCTGAATCTGCAGAGATAACTTAAAACATGTACCATTCACCCGTTCACCAATACCGCATGAGAAATTGATTCTTCCCCTTAATAACAAATCGTTCTACTTGCATTCCAAATGGTAGCGGTAACACAACAGGTAGCCACTAGTCAGGTAGTTTCAAGATATATAATTTTTTTTTATTTTTTAAATTCTGTTTGTTTGGACTTTGAAGATAGTAAGTTAGTAGGATTCTTATGGTCTGGTTTTAAATGTTGCGCTTATAATTTTAGAAGGACCTCATTTATTTACATGAACAAGGTCATAAAAATCCAAAAATCGGCCCTAGCGCGTGCACTGCATGCAAAAATGTTTTTTTTTCATTTTCTTTTCTTTTTCTCCACTTTTTTTTTCTCTCTCCTTTCTCTTACATGGAGCTTGCTCTTATATCATGCACTTTAAGGTATTTATATTTTTAGGAAAAGGGTCAAATAGGCCCGTAAACTTTACGCCAAAAGTCAATTAGGCCCTTAAACTTTTAAAAGGCGCAATTAGACCCTCAAACATGTCAAATTGAAGCAATGAAGTGCAAAAACAGGTAAATGACCTGTTATTACAGGTTCTTTGTATAAGTTCGGCGACCGACGACACTTCCGACTTCTGGCGACCGGCGACGACCCCGGCCGCCATCTCTGGCGGAAGACCTTTGGTCGTCTTCTCCCTGGGAGAAGGTGAAAAGTTTCTGGTCGCCAATGACGTTTCTGGCAATTTTTTACCGGTAATCAAATTACAGGTAAATTTGATTTATTTGACCAAAAATGACATGTTTAAGGGTCTAATTGCGCCTTTTAAAAGTTTAAGGGCCTAATTGACTTTTGGCGCAAAGTTTAAATAAATCTATAGTTACATAAAGTTATTACTTTAAGTATATAAATCACTATATTTCTATTATTTGATTTATTTCATAAAGTCACAATTATAGGTATATAAATTCACTACTGCAAGTTCATAACAAATTATTAAAACAATATTGATAGGGAATATCCCTCGCCCGTATAGACGCATACTTGCTAGGTATTAACCCCGTAGGCCTTTCGGTCCACTTCCCAAGCATGCTCGACCCCGCCCGAACCAAGGTGTAAGTTTATTTCCCCAACATTATTAGTTGATGTACCGTGTGCCCTGAGTTGGGGCGGAATTCCCAATCTTCACGCTCCAACCGTTTGTCCCGAACAGAAAGCCTTATGCACTTAGGGGGTAAATATAGTAAATCTTGCCCTACCTGATCATGCCATAATCAGATACGCCAGGGATCTTTTTGCACATAGACGTATCGACGACGCCTATGGCTTCCTCCATGCATGCGGGACACGTGGCGGACATGCCAAGTTCCCGGTAACCCTCTATATAAGGCACATTTAATGCCTTGAGGGGAGACTTTTGAAATTTTCTCACTAGCAACATACTTTAGCTTGGGGACATCCGACCCACTATCTCAGTTACCTGAGCTCATATACCTACAGCAGAGATAGTACCTAGTTGTGTTAAGATACCTGAGAGTATTTTCCACATCAAATATATTAACCTCCCCATGAGTCCAAGAGAACCAATCTCATCCATTAAAAAAACAGATCATATGAGAACCTAACCTCTCCATGAGTCTATGAGAACTAATCTCATCCTAATATGCACACGTGTATTTTTAATCCCCCAATTAATCTCATCTATAGATTTATTTTTTAATGGATGAGATTGGTTCTCATGTATTTATTGGGAGGTTAATGTTCTCATATGTATGTACACACACACACACACACATATATATATATGTATGTATGTATATATATGTATGTATTCAGTGATAATTGATCAATTGAAGTCATTTTAATGAACATGCAATATTATTTTTATGTACCTAGATCCATTAATAATTATATTTGACGCCTCTTGGCAAAGTGGACCAATATTTTTTAAATAATTAAAATATTATTATTTTAAGTGAGTTGGAATTACAGAATGTAAATAAAATATTATTGAATTCAATTGTATTGAATTCAGTTATATTAAAAAAAAAAAAGATATGACATATGGGATCCAATTTTGAAAGTGGAAGAGTATTTCATGAATGCAATTATGCAAATAACCTTATATCATGGACTATGGAGCGTGATCTGATTAAAATGGTCATGGTGATTGTGTTACTCATCCTAGGCATCGAAGACGACAATAAAAAAAGCCTCTTCTGAACCATGATATGTAGAAGGGAATATTATCAATGAGTCGAAGATTGGAAATGGTTACTCAAGAGGTGTGCAAGACAGTTCAACAAGTCTTGCCTATGTCCGACCAAACCATTAATGAATCTAACGGAGCAGCAAGTTCCTTCAAGGAAAGCTTCCAATTTGTAATACAATCCGCAAATCAAGTTTTTTGTAACTTAGCTAGAAAAGTAATTTTTATGTCTAACCGTAAGAAATGGTTAACCATTTCTTTGTGCTTTGTTGTAAACGTTCATACCTTTGATTAATATATTAGCTATTATTCAAAAAGAAATCATAGGTGGTTAACCCTAATGCTGCCTCCCTTTTCTCTCCAAAACAAAAGCCTTTCCCTGCTACTCAACTTTCCATCGTCGGCCTCCGGCCGGAGCTCTAATGGAGCTTTGAGCCAGCGGTTTTGGTCACCTCCCATGTTTGTTCTCGCTCTTCTTCTGCCCCGACCACCGTCGTAGTTCCGTATAAAATAATAGTAGGTAGGTATTGGGGTTTGTGTTGGTAGTCTTAACTCCCAACCCTACTTTGACTTTACCCACTTTTTTTTCTCTATTATTGTGTTTTCCTCTCGTTAGTTTCACGAGCATTTTTCCTCTCGTTACTTTCACGAGCTTTTCATTTTCATTAGCATAAATCGTTTAGTTTGGTTTCGACAAGTGTTGATCTTATCCTGGGCGAGCAAAAAAGAATGATGACGAAGACCCAGATTTTTGAAGAAGCTTTAAGCTCCCTGAAGGAACATAGCTTCATAGTTATGAAACAGTTTGCGATTCAAGTTTTCTATAGCATAGTTAGAAAAGTTGTTTCTATGTCTGACTGTAAGGAATGGTTTACCATTTCAATGTAAACGTTTTATGTTATGAATTAATGGAATAGCTACGTTTATCTTAAAAAAAAAAAAAAAATCATTGGTGGTATGAGTGTAATTTAATAAACCTGAGGGGTTCAGGTGAAATTATGCCCCGCCATAACTGTAATCCCACTGAACTCTCCCATTTGCCATGCTCTCTCTCAGCGGAGAACTGAAACTCCGGACATCTAACGCTGTTGAAATGATCCTCCATTCCGGTTCTCTATACAGAAAACTCCATTTTCTTCACATTATCTGTTATTTGCCCCAACGCAAAGCAGAGTTTATGGAGAAGCAAAGCTCCGAAATCTCCGGTTGAAATGATCCTCCATTTCTATCATGCATATCCAAATTACGATTCATTTTTTCTCATAATCTGTTAGTATCGAGCATCCTCTTCGTCCGTGTTTCCGGGACCTAAAAATGCTGAAGTTAAGGGCTTTCCGGCCGACGAATGAAAAGATTAAGAAGATTCACGTGCACCCGACGCAACCGTGGCTCGTCACCGCCGATGTGTCGGATCACGTATCCGTTTGGAATTGGGAATACCGCCAGGTTCGTATAATTGATTTTGAAAGTGTTAATCCGCCTAGGCGCCGATTAATCCGGCTTAGGCGCTAGGCGGCGTTGGTGAACCGCTAACCTATCACATTAAATAGTGGTCTAGGCGCGCTAACCTATCACATTAAATAGTGGTCTAGGCGCCTAAGCCGCCTAAGCTCCGCCTAACTATTGTTCTTTTTTTTAATGGGTTATTTCACTCTGAAACAATCTTAAATTGTACTAGATATTTTTTAGGTTAATATTTAATATTTTAGTATTATTATATAATTTATAATTATTAGTCTTTAAAAAATTAAAAATATTTAAATAAATTTTTAAAAAATAAAAAATAAAATAAAAAAGTACAAGGGTAGGAAGCGGCTAACGATTTTTTTTTCAACCATGATTTTGAATTAAAAATGATTTTTTCCCCTACGATTTTGAGATTTTTGTCAATTCTCTAATTATACCATCATACCATGAGTTAGATAACTGAGGAGCCTGGGCGGAAGAATCTTGTTTGAAATGAATGTCAGTAGCTGAAATGTTACTTGTCGAGTTTGAAATATAATATTAATATTTGATGTTGTAATGAATCATGTTTGAACTAAATACGCAATGGATATTCCGAAGTCATGACTCATGTGTGACTGTGTTCATTGTATATCGATTGTTGTTAATTTGGTTTTCGGCCATTAGGTGATTTATGAGCTGAAAGCTGGTGGTGTTGATGAGAGGCGATTGGTCGGGGCAAAGCTCGAGAAGCTGGCTGAGGGTGAATCAGGTAGGATATAGTGCTGTAGACTTATAGCAGGAGATGTCATGCCAACTGTTTTAAATTTCTAAATTCAAGTATGTTGATAATGTGTTGACTTTATTGTATTTATCTGATGAGCTGATATTCTAATAAGATACCAACTGCACTTTAGGTATCTTTAGAGGAGATGATGGTACATGTAGAAGCTATAGTATAGATAGTATAGTTACATGTATTTTCATCTAATAATCATTATCATCCGCCTAAATATATTGTTTTAACTTTTAATGGATATAATGTTATTTATCATAGCAAAACTAGTTGATTGAAATGTTGCTGAGATATATAGAAATTAGAATTGTAAAGGAGGTCTTAAATCTGTAATTTTAGTACGTAAATAAAAAATGGCATTTTATTCTGTTTGTAAGTCTGCCCATCCAATGGTGGGATGAAGTGTCTAATTCAGAATCTGAATGGAAGCAGCAATGGCTTTCAATTCCATTCCATCATATAAAACATCTGAATGAAATCAAATTCTAGAAATGATGTCCTACACTCCTACTTTGATTCCATTCCATAATACAAACATAAAATAAATATGTTAGAGGTTTCAGAGAGAAGTATGAAGAAATTTTTTGGTCTTGAATAGATGGAAAATCTAACTCAGAGTATAAATGTGCTGTGGGGAACCTGGAAAATCTAACTCCTATCACCTAAACAGGTTCGATCAGATTCTTGGTATAAAGTTCTGGTATGATGAGGGTCAGGAAGTTTTATCATAAAAACTCTGGGGTACTATATGTGGAGTAGTTTTTCTATTTGAGTAGTGTAGATTCTGGTAAAAGTAATGGGGCTCATCGTGTTGAGATATAATTTGGGAAATATATATTGTTGACTTGTAGACGTTTCTTGCTGCCTTTCTTTATTTAAGCGGCCCATCAAATAAGGGAATTGCACTGTTACTTTTTGTTCTCAAATTAAGATCTTGCAATCTACCTATTCAAGAGCAGATCACTTGTAATTTTTACTTACTATGTCTTTGTGTGACAGAGCATAGAGGGAAACCAACTGAAGCTATACGGGCTGGGAGGTAATGGATTCATTGGACTGCCCCTGAAGGGTTTTGCAGCGTCTGCTGCTATGTTGTTGAACCTGAATCCCACCATTCTTTTGCATGGTTCAAGTGTTAAGCAGGTTAAATTTTATGATGATGATGTACGTTATTGGCAACTTTTGCGCAATCGTTCTGCTGCTGCTGAAGCTCCAACAGCTGCCAGTAATGTCACTTCAGCTTTTAGTGCACCCTCACCGTCAGCGAAAGGAAGACATTTTCTTGTAATATGTTGCGAGAACAAAGCAATCTTTTTGGATTTGGTGACAATGCGTGGCCGTGATGTACCAAAGCAGGACCTTGACAACAAATCACTTATCTGGCAAGTTTTAATCTATCCTTCTTCAAGTTATAAGACCATAGATGGTATAAAATCTTCTGAAAGTGAAAGCTTGTTAGTTCTAATGCTTTCTCATCACATAGACAATTCCTCCTGGCTCTTTACTTGACTTTCCTTTTATTCACTCTCTGATAAGCTAGGGATTTTTGGATGATTTGAGCCAATAAATATAGGAGCCTGCAAGTATGTTATGAACATCTTTATCCAGAAAAACATTACTGACCATGGAAGGGTTCTAGGTGCATTGTTATGTATCTATGTATTTTCCCCTTTATCTATTTTGATTAGACTTAATTAAGATGTTCCACATCACTTTTTTTTTTTTTTTTGCTTTCTATACCAAAAAGAAAGTAATCATTTATGTCATTCTATGTGTGGGCATTGGGATTACTTCAGGAGTTCCACCCAGTAATATGCATGTGATAACCGGAAACTATCTGCTATAACCTATTTGATTACATGTGCATGATAAATTATTTCCCTTGTCATCCTAGTGGTCACTGATATTTGCACATATCTCCATATTCTCTTTTATTTGTGACTTTGGAAAGTTGGGCGACCTTGAGTGACTAATGAGTTATTTTCTTTATTTTGCTTTACACTGTCACAGCATGGAATTCCTCTGCAGATCAAATGGTGGTGATGGTCCTCTTGTAGCTTTTGGTTCATCAGATGGTGCAATTAGAGTCCTCTCAATGATAACATGGAAGGTCTCCATCTATCTCTTGCTTTTTTCTTTTCCTAATATTTTTTCTTTTTCCAATTTCCAAGATCTTTGGTTTATCACCAGTTTTTTAAATAAATAGTGTGATGTAGCCTATATAATTCTTAGCTAGGGATAATATGTCAAAAATTTCTATCTTTTTTGCTTTTGTCTATCTGCAGCTTGCTCGAAGATACACTGGAGGCCATAAAGGAGCAATTTCCTGTCTGATGACCTTCTTATCTGCTTCTGGCGAGGTACTATTTTGGTTTTTGGCAAACCTTGGAGTTTCATATATTGCTACATGAAAGTATCTCTAACCTTAATTTTTAATGAAGCTCCCTTTTTTTTTTCTAATAATTCAAAAAAAAAATTGGATTTTAAAATTAGCATAAGTTTGTCTAAATTTTTATTTAAATTTGCAACTTTTTATATCCAATAGGTGAGTGGCATTAAGAAGTTCTGATCTTTGACTTACCAGTTAGCTAAGAAATGTTCATTTGTGATAGTCCTGCTGTTTTCCACGGGTGGGTGGGGTAAAAACTTGCTAGAACATTTAGCAGATAAGTTAGGTTTTGTGTGTTTAAAATCATACTAGTTTGAGCTCATAGACTGGAGTTTTGTGTTTAAAATCATAGTAGTTTGAAATCATAGAGCAGCTAATATTATCAGCTTTTGTTGTGCTATTATTTCTCTGGTTATGAGATTTCTCAAACTGTCTTTCTTTTACTCATTAGAGAGAATGCAGAAATCAAATATTTGAAAATTGGAAGAGTAAATTAATTGAGCTGCTGATCCTAACAAGTCTGTTACCTTCCTTTGTACTTTTCAAAAAAATAGTAAACTATTAACCAGTAGACTTGAATAGTTCTTATTTGTTGACTAGATGGGGCTCCTGTACTAGTTCTTATTTGCATACTAGATGGGGCTTCCTTAATAGAGTGGTGAAAGTGGTTAAATATTTTGCTCTTTGACCTGGTAAAGTAACCAAGATAAGTTATGACCTATTTCGATTTTAAAAATATTCAACTCTATTTTATAAAAAATGAAACTCTCAATTTATTTAATTAATTTGAATAAAATAATTATTTATTAGAATATCTATATGTGTATGTTTCTATAATATTTTTCTTGAAGTTTTAACATAAATCAATTATTAATGGTTGCAATTAGATGTGTGGTTAGTGTGAATATTGTAACTTTTGTACAAAATGAAACTTTGCAATTTATTTAATTAGTTCAGTTTTAAAAAATAACATTAATTCTAACATTCTTTATTAAGTGTTGGAAGGAGTCAGTAGTTTTGGTATGAACCATAAATCATCAATTGTCATTCTAATCAAAGGCTTTAATTAAGGTATCATGAGTGGATGAATTTACCCTAATTAGTTTAGTTAATCTATGTGTAAAATATTATTTTATGTTATTTATTTTTGAAGAAGAACTTATTAAAACAAATTGTAAAACATCATGAAACATAGTAGAAGGAATGGAAAACCATTCCATACAATCTGACAAAGAACCCGCTACCCTAGCAATCAAATGGGCTACTTGGTTTGCAGATCGTTTAATTCAGCCAGCTGAGAACCTCACAAATGCTCACTGCTTCTGCTTCCTTTGGTTGGATTCTCCTTGCCAAGGAACTCCCTTTGCTGCAACAAAATCTCAATTCGCATTGCCAGAATAAAGACGAACCCCATTCTGTTCTGGCCTGTTGATTGCAGCATCTATATTCACTTTAAGCCATCCTTCAGGTGGTTTGACCCACCTTTCAACCTGATTCAGACTGGTATTCTGACGTTGTTTGTTTCCTGAACTTGTTTCTCTCCAATTTTGAAGGAAACTTAAAGCTCCATCAAGTATATTTCTTTGTGAAGTTTTCTTGTTATTCTAGATTTTGTTGTTCCTTGCCTCCCATAAACTCTAACATATCATTATGAGACGGCACAAGCTTTCGACATTCAAACTCCTGATGTTTAGATCAATCCATTCTTGAAAGGAGATGAAGCTATTCATTTTGATTCCTCCTATCATATTCCAGCAACCCTATGCTATTTCACATTCCACAAACACATGGAAGCTCGACTTATTTCCAGAGGACTACAATTGACACAAAGTTGGGCAGGGAACACGTTTAACTGACAAGAAATCAGCTGTTGGAAGACAGTTTATGCAAACCTGCCAGAAGAAATTTTTAGCATTAGGGGGAATATTAAAATTCCACATTTTATTCCATTTCGGCACCTCTGTGGACTGGAAATTTGGGTCTATAGCAGCCAGCTTTTTACAGAATATTTGCCATTCTCTTCCCCACTCCAGAAAAGTGTCTTTAGTTTCACTTTCTCCTAGTGGTATATTCAAGATCAGTTTTCTGTCTCTCTCTTCAAAGATATCTGCAATAATATCCTTGTCCCATTCTATCCCTTGCTCATTCATAATAGAGGATACAGTGGCTTCCTTGAGTTGTGGTGGCATTCATGTTTGGATGAAGGGAACTTCAGCATTGGGAATCCATGGTTCAGTCCAAATGTTAATAGATTTACCATTCCCAACTCTCCATCTACAACCTTTCCAAATAATGTCTTGGGCCTCCAACAAATTGCGCTATGCAAACTAGGGAGTTCGACCAATTTTAGCTTTTAGAAAAGAAGTCTTCGGGAAGTATCTAGCTTTAAACACTTTGGAGACTAAAGAATCTGGATTCCGAATAAATCTCCACCCTTGTTTTTCCAACATGGCTTTGTTGAACTCTTGCAATCTCCTAAGATCCATACTCCCATTTTCTTTGGTTTAAAAGATGTTGCCATGCTTTCTAACAAATCCCTTTTCCTTCACCACAACCACCACCACCACCCCACCCCCCCGCGCCCCCAAACCAATAAGCATTGATTGTAGTCTCAATGTTCATACATAACTCTTGAGGGAGAAAAACACGCTCATTGCAAAAGTCAGGAAAGCTTGTATGACATTCTTCAAAAGTATCTCTCATCTTGCCTTAGAAAGATGCTTGTGATTCCAGCTTTGTATTCTTCCCAATACTCTCTTTAATGAAGCTTAGTATTTCTGTTCTCTTTTTTCCCACCAGAGAAGGCAAACCTAGATACTTTCCTTTCACTTCACCTCTTTTTATTTATTTATTTATTTTTATTTTTTTGTAAAAGAACTCTTCATTCTCTTCTTGGACAGATTCACCTATGTTTCTACTAAAAGTGATGGTTGATTTTCTATAATTGATAGTCTATCCAAAGGCTGGTGTAAATTCCAAGAGAAAATCTTTAAGCACATTTCATTCCAGAGAATTATCTCTACAAAATAGGAGAATCATCAGTGAACAGGAAGTGTGAAATAGCTGGTGCTTCCCAACACGCCACCTCACCTGTGTGCAAGCCAGAGTCTCTTTTTATCGGTGATACTAAATTGAAGCATGTGCTCCATCTCAACTAAAGGGCTAAGCTGATAGTTGGACTGCACATTTATGTTTATGTATTATATATATGCTATTAAGCACCATCAATAAGAATATGGTAATCTATAGTAGAAACACACTCCCTGACAAGATTTAGCCACTTTTCACAAAACCCCATTTTCTTCATAATATCCTTCAACAGCCCCTATTCAACATGATTATATATGCCTTACTCATGTCAAGTTTATAACCCACCTTTCCTTGTATCTTTTCTTCAAATAGTGATTAATCTCAAAAGCAATCATAATATTATATGTAGTCTGTCTTTCCAAAACAAACACACTTTTTATTGGGAGATAAGATTGCCAAGCAGAGGTTTTATTTGGTTTGCAAGAACCTTCCCCAAAATTTTTTAGAGGACATTACATAAGGAAATCGGATGCAAGTCATTCATGGATTTTGGGTTGGATATTTTTAGAATTAATACAATTTGAGTTCTATTCAACCCATCAGCAATTTCCCATCTTGAACAAATTGCGCTTACAAAAATGAATTGCATCTGCACCACACTATGCCCCAAAAATGCTGATAATATCCTGGGCTAAACCCATTAGACCTAGCGTCACAACCTAGGCAAGTTGAAGATTTTGCAAATGGGATATCCTTTCTCAATACAATTCAAAATAGAGGCTACATCTCCATGTGCAGAATTAAAAAGCTTCTGGAAGGAATTATGCATGCGAGAGTCTAAAGCCGTACCTTTTTCCACCCAATTCCTATTTGTGTCTAGAAGCTTGGTAATTCTGTTGTTTCTCCTTCTTCTTAAAAGAATTATGGAAGAAACAGGAATTAGTATCACCCTCTCTCAACCAAAACTCCTTAGCTCTCTACTTCTAGAACATGTTTAGTTGCTCTAGGACCTTCAAGTAATTCCGTTGGGCTTCCACAAATATTTGAACTCCCGTTTGATCGTGTTTTCTCATGGACCTATGTTATTTATTAGTATTATGAATTGTAAAGTGCATTTTCAATTTTGTTATTAATTTTGGCAGTCATGAGAACTACTTCTATGTGTGTATTAAGCTTGATTTGTCCCACTCCGTTTTCTTGCATGTAGGGGCTTTTGGTTTCTGGTGGTAGTGATGGGTTGCTCGTAATTTGGAATGCAGACCATGCTCACCATCATCGAGAACTTGTGCCTAAGCTGAGTTTAAAAGTAATCTTCTTATTTTTCATTGTTTCTTTTGCTTTTAGTTTTATCTATGTGAAATATTTGGGTGATTAATTTATTTATTCTTGGCTCTAATTATAAAGAGGTGATTTTTTTAATTTATTATTTATTTATTTTTTTCCTTTTTTGTTCTGGTGAAAATTGCTCTCCTTCAGTGGTTAAGCAACCACGGGAGGGGGGAAGTTTGTGTTCTTGAAAGTCCCCTTTCCGCTTCAATTCTAATCTTGCTTTTGTAGTTCTAAAGAGTGTAAAAAAATGTCTTACTTCACATAAGATGAAAGAATACATTGGTACATATACCTGCTCAAAGTCTCTAAAAAGGAAAGATTATAATCTTATCCCAGTACTGATGCCATCCTATCCCTACAATCATGTTATTATATCTCTAAGAGTAAGTGATCTACAATCTATGCACTCGGTTTATTTACAATTCATAACACTCCCCTCCAAGTTGGAGCATAGATGTTAATCATGTCCAACTTGTTACATAAATAATTAACCTGAGTACTGTTTAAGGTTTTTGTGTAAAGGTTTCTAAGTTACTCTCTAGTCGTCACAAATCTTGTAGATATCAAGCCTCGTTGCAACTTCAATATGCTTGGTTCGTTCATGAAAGATAGGATTGGATGCAATATGAAGTGAGGCTTGATTATCACACCATAATTTTGCAAGAATAGGAGTTTTGAAACTTGCTTCACACAAAAGATAGATGATATACCCATATTACCTCACATGCATATTGTGGCGTAGCCCCGTATTTTGACTTTGCACTCGATCATGATACAACGTTTTGCTTCTTACTCTTCCATGAAACTAGATTCCCACCAAAGAAGACACAATTTCCACTTCTAAATCTTCAATACTCCTTAGACCCTGCCAATAAGCATTTGTAAAACACTCAGTTTTTGTATGCCTATGATTTCTATATAGGATTCCTTGTCCAAGAGCACCTTTTAAATAACAAGGAATTTGTTCCATAGTAGCTTTGTTGGGGATGACATGTATTGACGTGGCTAACAGGATATGTAATATCCCAATGAGTTATTGTTAAATAGTTTAGCTTCCCAAGTCTTCTATACCTTTTCAGATCCTCAAACAATTCCCCTTTGTGAGCTGTATATTGAGAATCATGGGAGCATTACATGGTTTAACTCTCAATTTTCATGTTTTAGTCAACAGATCAAGTGCATGCTTTTATTGGGATAGTAATATCCCTTTCTTATTTCTTGTGACTTCTATACCCAGGAAATATTTTAGCATCCCTATGTCTTTTGTGATAAATTGAGTATGAAGAAATGACTTGAGGGCTGTAATACCTTTGGTGTCACTTCTTGTGATGACAATGTCATCCACATAGACCACTAGCAAGACAATACCTATTTTAGATCACTTATAAAATAGAGAGTGGTCAGATTTTCTTGTTTGCCATTCCAAACTGCTCTGTTGCTTGACTAAATTTTCCAAACTAAGCTCAAGGACTTTGTTTTAAATCATACAGAGATTTGGAAAGTTGGCATACCTTCCTGTACACTTCCTCTTGAAGATCTCCATGTAGAAAGGCGTTCTTGATGTCAAGTTCATGCAAAGGCCATAGATAGTTGTCCTAAAAATAAGCAATCGAATAGATGTGAACTTAGCAACAGGGCAAAGGTGTCAAAATAATCTACCCCTTAAGTTTGAGCCTATCCTTGCACTATAAGGCGAGCCTTCAATCGAGCAATAGATCCACCAGATGTGATGGCAAATGCCCATTGTAGCCAATAGGTTTCTTACCTACAAGTAAGCTTACCAAATTCCAAGTACCATTCTAGTCTAAAGCATTCATTTCTTCTATCTTAGCATTGTACCATCCATGATGGGACATGGCTTCTTTCACTATTTTAGGGAGAGAGGAAGAGTCAATGGATGCAATAAAAGAATAAAAGAACAAGATGATGGTGACAGATTATCATAAGTGACAAAGGAAGAAACAAGATAATTGCACTTGTGTTTACCTTTGCGAAGAGAAATTGGAATATCATCATTGGAGACTTGATCTAATGGCGAAGAAATTGGTTCAGGACACGGGGTAGGCATGGGCTCAAGTATAATGGGGGTTAACTTAGGAAGTCTTGGTCTACAAGAATAAACTTGAAGAACTGAAGGACACATTTTGAAATTGAGGACACAACTTCTTCAACAAAGGTACCCAAGCAACAATGGGTTTCGAAAGGAGAAACAACAACTAAACATGCAACAGATTTTGGCTTGTCGATGTCAAGGATGTAGAGGCCACTGGACTCATGTACCAATAATCTTCTTCGTCATAAGATCCTAAAACAAATATTAGCCAGTAAAGAATGTTACACAACAGTTGAGAGCACGAGTAAGATTGCTGACAGAGATCAAATTAAAGGACAAATTAGGTAAACTTAGAACATATGACAAGGGAATTGAAGGAGTTGGTGCAATAGAGCCAGGCACAAGTGTTTGTGAAACAGACCCGTCAGTAAGAGTGACGGGAAGACTAGAATTATGGGGTGTAAAAGTTGAGGATAAGCTAGAGTTACCTGTCATATGGTGTGTGACGCCCAAGTCAATAGCCCATTTGGAAGTGGAAGAAAAAAGGCAGGTGTGTGGGTTACCGGAATCGGCAATTGTTGTGATAGGAGTATTTGAAGACTTTAGTGCCTCCTGATATTGGGAGAACTTAGCAAACTTATTTGCAGAGATTATAACAGATTAGGTAGACACATCATTGGTGGAAGCACCACTAGCATACTGAATCCCCCTATTCTTGTTCTACAATTTCCTACAGTCATGCTTCATGTGACCTGTCATGTGGCAATTATGAAAAACAATTCCGCCGGAGTTTTTCCCTTGAAGGTCTCTACCATTACCATTGACGGATTGTCTTCCAGAGTCTGACAAAGAATTTTTACTTATAAGATCACTACTCAATTGAATAGATTGAGAGTTCTTTATGCGTAATACTTGAGAAGAAGTATCTTGTAATGAAGATATTTTAGGACTAGACAAAACCTAAGATATTTAGCTGGAAGTCCTACCAAAAAACTCATGACAACCATTTGTTCTTGTTGCTTTTGTTGAACCTTTATATCATTACTAAAGGGCATTAATTGATTTAGTTCCTCATATGTTTTCTTAAATTCCATTAAGTGATGAGTGACTTATCTTAATTCTCAGCCCAGTAAAAAGCTTTATAAACATTGTACATACGAGTAACATTTCTTTTTCCAAAATACAAAAACTCGAAATATTTCATTAACTCTTTAAAAGTTTCACAATGACGGACTAAACTGATCACATCATTATCAATAAAATTCCAAATTTGTAAAAAAAATTTGGCTCATCCTCTCTCAAGTCTCAACCAAGTTTTCTTAGTGTTCTCATCTTTAGGTTCCTCATCAATTCTATGGTCATCTTTATCTATACTACGTAGATAAAGTTTAATGATTGGGTTAGGGTCACTCAATTGGGCTATAATGCACATGGGTCAAACCACACTAAAAGATTGAATCCAACCAATTAGCTAGTCTAACCCATGACTTTATAAACCCACATGTTCTCTCTTATTTTATCAATATGAGACTCTTAACAAACTTATATTTCGTAAATTTTGACGTGATTGGACCACACCGGAGACTATAAAAGGCTTACCCTCAGCCATTCTAGAGCAAATAAAAAAAACCCAACCACAATCTCAAAACAAAAGCAAGAGAACTTGAGATGAGTCCGACGGACAAAGGGGTCTAACACCAGAGAAGAAACTGTCCAAATTGTGCCCAAAAAAAGTGTTGTACAGACTCAGGCAACCAAAAGTTTTTCAGGTCACTGCTGAAGGCTCACATGTCGGTGTGTGAAGAACCGACGAAGATGTGTATAGAAGCGTGTGGATCACGCTCAATGGTTCTGGCCACTGAATTTTTCAAGGAAGTTCGTCGGACGCTGATGCTCCTCCTTGGTTGGGTGTGTTGATGAGTGATGACAGTAGATCAAAGAAACCAAAAACCCAAGCCTACTATGAACAGTAGACAAAAAAAAAAAAGAAAAGATCGGAAATAAAAATTTCAAAGACAAACTGGCACTGATAAGAATATGTCTTCATATAAGATGAAAGAATTCATGTTATAAGTCGTAAAACATAATCCTATACCAGTAATCATGCCAACATATCCCTACAATCATGTTATTCTATCCCTAAGATTAAGTGATCCACAATCTTTTCCATCAGTTTATTTACAATTCAAACAGTAGTTAATTTCCCTATGCATTTTATTCTCACTTACATGTTTTTACTAGATATTGCCATCTGGTTGGCACCTTATTTTACTATTTCCTGGTGGTCATTTTAGAAGCGGGATTCGTGATGTGTGATAGTAAATGACTAATTGGTAGGCAAGATGGAACCAAGTATTGGAGTTACGTCTCATTTAAGTGGTGAAACTATTGTGTTTGGAGAGGTATTCTAATGTGTCATTTCCACATGCAACTCTCTCTACCCTTTCTTTCTTTCTTTCTTCTTCTTCTTCTTCTTCTTATTTATTATTATTTTCTTATGGTTTTTATATTATAAGTGACAATTTAAAGAGAGATTGGAATCTAATCTGTTGGCACAGCTTTTCTTAATGTCTTATGACACAGTTGACTAATTTGAAATCCATTTTAAATGCCCCTTACTTTCAAGGCACATGATGGTGGTGTTACTGCTGTGGAGCTTTCTAGAGTGATTGGTAGAACCCCCTGGCTAATTACGATAGGTGCTGATAAAACATTAGCAATTTGGGATACCATTTCGCTTAAGGTACTGCATCGCATTGCTTTATTTAAAAGTGCTGTGTTATATAAATTTATTTGTATAACATCAGTTTCCTCTACCCCAACCTAGCTACTTTATTTTTAGGAATTGCGCAGAATAAAACCGGTTTCAAAATTGGCTTGCAATAGTGTCCAGTCTTGGTGTCATCCTCGGGCTCCAAACCTTGATATCTTGATATGTGTTAAGGATTCCCATATTTGGTATGCATATTTCCCACTTGATCCTACTTGCATTAGCATAACTAAGTTGGACACCATAGATGAGAGCTTATTTTCAACTTATTCAGGCTTATCTACTGCTATAAGAACTTAATTTTATTGTGTTAGCTTATGAAAAGAGCCTGTAACTTTTTGAAATGTGTTTTTATCTTATTATAGAAATAAGCTCAAAACAGCATTTTTTTATAAGCCAGTTGAATGCCAAATCTGTTTAAGCTGTTTTAAACTTATATCATGGAACTTATTCGAAAGCTGTTGTCGTAAATATATTTATTTAAGCTGTTTATCAAGACTGAGCCTTAGTATTTCTGAGTTCTCTAAAGGAAGGGACGAGTTTCTGTGAACATTTGGCTGTAGTTCCTTAAATAATCTCCTTGAGGATTTTTTTCCTTTCAAGTTTCAATAGAGGAAAACATTAAATTGTGTTGAGACTTTTGCAGGGCTATTGAACACCCCACTCATTCAGCTCTTACCAGGCCATTGTGCGAACTTTCCTCACTAGTTGCTCTACAACTACTTCCTTCACAGAAAAAGCTCAAAGTAAGTAGCTTATCCTTGATCTAAGTTTTCCTAACTTGTTTATGTGGTGCTAACACAAAAATAGAAAGAAACAAACAAACTTGCTATATGAATGCTTGTGGTTATAGGCTACTTATAGCAGATATGATGTTCTGAACTATGTATCTTGTGCTCAAAGGAGTTTAGAAAAATGTGTGTTCTATTTCTTATTTCATGAGTGAGGTTTAATGATTGGAAAAAGTATTCTTCAAATAATCTTGATGTTTCAGAAGCAGGAAGCCCATCTTCTTTCCTTTAAAGCTAAAATCTCATAGAGGTGGGTGAAATCATTTTTCAAAACTTGACATTCTTCCAAAAATTTATGAGCGTTATTTGTACAAAAATAACTTTCCGTTCTCCACATGATAAAAAATCATTGTTGGTGATGTTAAAACTATTTGAAGAGCATTTCTGTTTCCTTTTTCATAAGCTTATATCAATCATCTATTAGAATGCTCTTTCCTTTGCTATCCTAGGTATACTGCATGGTTACACATCCCTTACAGCCACATCTTGTTGCTACTGGAACCAATGTAGGCATCATTTTGTGTGAATTTGATGCTCTGGCACTTCCATCGGTGGCACCACTGCCAACACCAATAGGAGGCCATGAACATACAGCTATTTATGTAGTTCAAAGGGAACTCAAGCTGCTTAGATTTCAGTTGTCTAACACTGCTAATCCAGCCATTGGGAATAATGGCATCTCAAGTAATACAGCCCCTGAGCAACTCCTAGTTAAGCAAACCAAAAAACATATTACTACAGTTCCGCATGATTCATACTCAGTTCTTTCTGTAAGCAGTTCAGGAAAGTAAGTGATTGCTCAACTTAAAATTAAGTTGCTACTACATCTTTTGTATCATCTCTATCTTCACTATTTGCTCTCCATATTTTTAGGGCATTCATTCACTACTTTTCAGTTATTAGTGACCTTGACTCCTCCGAGTTATCTTGCTCTACAAATCATGCAGGTATCTTGCAATTGTATGGCCAGACATTCCTTACTTCACAATCTACAAGGTTAGTGGTTGGTCAATAGTTGATTCTGGCAGCGCTAGGCTTTTGGTATGGGATACTTGTCGGGATAGATTTGCCTTGTTGGAATCTGCTGTATTTCCAAGAATGCCTATTATTCCAAAAGGTGGTTCATCTAGAAAGGCAAAGGAAGCCGCAGCTGCTGCAGCACAAGCTGCAGCAGAGGCTGCTTCTGCTGCTTCATCTGCCGCTGTTCAAGTTCGTATCTTGCTTGATGATGGAACCTCAAACGTGTTAATGAGGTCTGTCGGCTCTAGGAGTGAGCCAGTAATTGGTTTGCACGGGGGTGCACTACTTGGTGTTGCCTATCGAACATCTTGGAGGGTTCGCTCCATCTCAACTATGCCCTTGTCAGGTTATGGAGCTAGCTCTGTTTCTTCATTTAGTGCTTTTGAGAGCAGTATTGCTTCTCAAAAAGCTTCAGCACAGAACTTTCAGTTATACAGCTGGGAAACGTTTCAGCCAGTGGGTGCTGCTCTTCCTCAACCTGAATGGACAGCATGGGACCAAACAGTTGAGTATTGTGCATTTGCTTATCCTGAATATATTGTCATTGCTTCCCTGCGTCCTCAGTTTAGATACTTGGGAGATGTAGCTATTCCTCATGCTACTGGGGCTGTGTGGCAACGAAGGCAGTTATTTGTTGCAACTCCAACTACAATTGAGTGCATTTTTGTGGATGCTGGTGTTGCATCGGTTGACATAGAAACAAAACGCAGAAAAGAGGAGATGCGACTAAAGGAAGCACAGGCAAGAGCTGTTGCAGAACATGGGGAGTTAGCATTGATAACAATAGACAGTCAGCAAAATGCTCCTCAAGAGAGGATAAAGTTGAGACCGCCTATGCTACAAGTTGTTCGATTAGCTTCTTTTCAGCATGAACACTACATGCCTCCATTCTTGACCTTGCCTAAACTATCTAAGGCTGAGACTGATGAAACATGGATGCCTAAAGAGATGGAAGAGAGGAGAGTTAGTGAGGTTGCTATTGGTGGTGGTGGGATTGCAGTGGCTGTCACTCGTTTCCCAGCAGAGCAAAGAAGACCAGTTGGACCTCTTCTTATAGTGGGTGTTAGGGATGGTGTACTATGGCTAGTAGATAGATATATGTGTGCTCATGCAATATCCCTAAGCCATCCTGGCATTCGTTGTCGCTGTCTTGCAGCTTATGGAGATGCTGTAAGTGCTGTAAAGTGGGCAAGTCGACTTGGTAGGGAGCATCATGATGACTTGGCACAATTTATGCTTGGGATGGGTTATGCAATGGAGGCACTTCACTTGCCTGGAATATCTAAACGGTTAGAGTTTGATCTGGCCATGCAGGGTAATGATTTGAGAAGAGCACTGCAGTGTCTTTTAACAATGAGCAACAGCAGGGATATAGGTCATGAGGCTCTTAGTTTGGATCTGAATGATATAATGAACCTGGCAGAAAAGAAGGAAAATGTTGTGGAAGCCGTTCAAGGAGTAGTTAAATTTGCTAAGGAGTTTATGAATCTTATTGATGCTGCAGATGCTACAGGGCAAGTTGACGTTGCTCGTGAAGCTCTTAAAAGATTAGCAGCTGCAGGTTCAGTGAAGGGAGCTTTGCAAGGTCAGGAGTTAAACGGAGTTGCCTTGAGGCTTGCAAATCATGGGGAGTTGGCACGACTCAGTGTATGCAACATATTTTCTTTTTGATTTCATTTCATAATGCACTTTTGTTTTGTTTATGGGATACAAGTTATAAATGAAATTAATTTAAATATGTTAGATGATATGCAAGACCATGTATGATTTTTTTTCTCCTGTTAATGGTAGATTAACATTTGCAGAATATGGTGAATAACTTAATACCAGTTGGATCTGGGAGAGAAGCAGCATTTGCAGCTGCACTTTTGGGAGACAATTTACTCATGGAGAAAGCATGGCAGGAAACAGGGATGCTTGCTGAGGCTGTGCTTCATGCCCATGTATAGTAATCTTACTATAGTGTTTCTATTAGCTTATCCTCAGAATGTAGTGCGTACTAATCGCCCAGATTCATTAGATAGTGCTTGAATGTGATTGGTCTCATTGTCCCTCAGGCTCATGGGCGACCTTCATTGAGAACATTGGTTCAAGCATGGAATAAAACACTGCAGAAGGAAATGGAGCATACTGCATCAACTAAAACTGATGCCACATCTGCATTTCTTGCCTCTCTTGAGGAACCAAAGCTCACAAGTTTGATAGATGCAGCAAAAAAACACCCAATCGAAATTTTACCTCCAGGAATGGCGTCTCTCTATGGCCCAAATCCTGGTCAAACAAAGGCTCCTCCTGGCAAGCAGGGCATGTTACAACAACTAGGCAAGCAAATTATAGAAGGATCTAAAACTTCACAACCAAATGCAACATCTTCTGCAGAAAATGGGACTGCAACAGTATCAGAATCAGGTATTCCATCTAAGTCAGAAGTGGCACCTTCTGTTACACCAGAACCAGATACTCCAGCTGTGTCAGCATCAACTGCTCCACCTGCAGAACCTGATGCTGCACAAGCACAACCTAGTGCTCCGCAACCATCAGACTTGGGGGCTGAAGTTTCCCCTGAACCAAGCACACCAGATTTGGCACAACCAAAGAATAAAACTTCAGATAATCAAGTCACAGTCTCATCATTGGTGGGTGCTTCAGATCCAACTTTAACTGGAGAAGGCATCCCATCAACATCCAAGGATATCTCATCTGCAGCTGAGAATGAACACCAGTTGCCAGATAACATGGGAAATGCAGTTCCAAATGAGCTTCCAATGATTGAATTTTCTTAACAGGCTTCAGTGACTGGTTTGCCTTTATCTGCAAGATTGTCTATGGGCATTGAGGTAAGAAGTTGATGCAGTTTTGTGTCTGTATATTTGGTGTCATTGCAGCATGTATCATTCTTCCTTATCATATGCTTCAGATGTAGTTGCAGTTGGGTTTGCATTCTTTTATCCCCGAACCCCTATCTGTCACCTCTTTCCCCTACCTTTTGACCTTTTAACAAGTTCTCTTTGACATCTGCTTTCAAGAAAGAACTGACTTTACATGTTGGCCTTACCTGTATGTGATGCATCAGGCATCTCCTTGTTCTCTTAATATATTATTATTTTTATTATGAGGACAAATAGACAGTCATGAGGTTTAGAGCCTTCTGAAAATGGTTGCACAATCTCTGCCCTGGAAATTTGTTGGTTTGTTAATTCCAATCGTATGCCACTAGGCTTTAGTTGAAATGATTATTAATTTATAGTACTTGATACACGACAATTAAATGAATTTGCTCTTAACAGCAGTGGAGTAGTGATGGCAATGGTTTTAAATCCAACCCATGCCTACCAGTTAGATTAGAAACTGACGTGGGCCTTATAATTGTTCAGTT
Source organism: Ipomoea triloba (assembly GCF_003576645.1). Taxonomy (NCBI): domain Eukaryota; kingdom Viridiplantae; phylum Streptophyta; class Magnoliopsida; order Solanales; family Convolvulaceae; genus Ipomoea; species Ipomoea triloba. Next base: position 9,494,235 of record NC_044916.1, read on the forward strand.
GCTACTGTCCTTTGTCCTAATTATTTGCATCTAAACAGGGATGTTCACTGAGAATTGAATGAGAGAAGTATTATATGCGTGAATGTTTGAAGGAGTGAACTTGATATGTGGTTAGTCATTATGATTGACTGACTTGTGTAAATCTTGTGTAAATGGAAGTGTTTCGGTAGACACATTTGCTCATGATAGCGGGTCACTCTGGATTTTGGACTGAATAATCTGTTTAATTTGTAAACTATGCAGATGCAACATGGAGGCAAAAGCAAAGAAAAGAGTCAACCAAAGTGCCAGAATTTGAACTCTCTGCCTTTGATTGCCAGAAAACAAGGCTGAATCCCAACCACCATCAGGTACTAGTGATTCTCAAGGTACTCCTTGCCTAAACTCTTGAGAATTGGTTTTTAGGCAAGAATGGTTTGATTTCTTCAGCTAACTTAGTGATGCTGAGTTCTCAAGGTGCCATTAAGAATTGGCACGTATCAGATAATAAAATCATGCAAGTTTTGATCTGCTAATAATGGGTGGACATTGTTTTAACTTCCTTTCATTTCACTCAACTCTTATTAAGTGCCTGCCAATTTGCCCTTGTGGACACCTGACAGTTTGTTATCAAGCTTCGGGTCTCAAAATATGCAGCAGTATGAATGATCCATCTCTCATTTCAACTTCACCAATTGAGCATGTAAAACGCATTTATTCTTCCGGCAAATAGTTATACCTCAAAATGACGATGTATTCTTTGGGCGGGAAAATGCAAGTGCAAGAAGTTGTTGCTTTATTATAGAGGGAGATTCGTATATTTGTATTGTTTTTTATGTTCATTCTCTAGATATTGTGTTGTTGAGATGTTGATATTTATAAATTGGTGAAGGTAAGAAACACAAGTCATACTTGTGTTTCTCTTTCATTGATATTTGCAAGAAATGCAAGTCGCACTTGCATTACTTGTATAGGGGAAATGAGAGAAATGTAAGTGCATGGCATTCTGTTGACAAAATTGTGAATGAATCTAATAATTGACAAAAATGTAAAAAACTTAGTTCCCAAATGCGTTCCTTGTCAGAATTGGTCAAACACAAAACACAAGTGGGACTTGTATTTTTCAAAAAACACAAGCGTTAAATTTTTTAAATTTTAATTTTTTTTTTGGGTCTCCGGCCAACCAAATATGGTCGCCGGCTTCTCCGACGAAGGAGAAGCCAGCGATGGTTGCTGGCTTCTCCAGCGAAGGAGAAACAGCGACCAAATTGGTCAATGGCTCCTCCCCTGTTTGGTCGCTGCTTCTCCTTCACTGGAGAAGCCAGCAACCATCGCTGGCTTCTCCTTCGTCGGAGAAGCCGGCGACCAAATGTGGTCGTCGGAGACTAAAAAAAAATAAAAATTAAGAAAATTTAACGCAAGTGGGACTTGCGTCTTTCGAAAAATACAAGTCTTACTTGCGTTTTGTGTTTGACCAGTTCTGACAAGGAACGCATTTGGGAATTGAATTTTTTCACATTTTTGTCAATTATTAGATTCGTTCACAATTTTGTCAATAGAATGCCATGCACTTACATTTTTGTCATTTCCCCTACTTGTATATGCGCAGCTCCCATGGGAGCCGGTTTCCAGTAAATTCTTGTTTTAATAGTCAAACGCAAGTGCAAGTTGCACTTGTGTTTTTGTACAAGAGTACATACGATTTCTAGTATTTGTATTGACAAATGCAAGTACGTCTTGCTTTTGTCATATTTTAGGAAAAAAAAAATTAAAAAGTATCAAACCCATTTAGAACTTGTATTTTTACAAAAAACTCAAGTCAAATAACTTTTTTCCTACGATTATTCAAGTTTTAAAATAATCCACCCCATTTTTGTCACATTTCAGTACTCTAATGCAAACCAAGCCTCTGATCCAATTATTATTGTGTGAATTACAGTCTAAAAATAAATAAAGTATATTATTTTAACTCATAAAATATGTTATTATAATTTATAAAATATATTATTTTACTTTTTTACCCTCAAAATAATATTATTATGCAGGGAACAAGAATTTTCTTTTTTAAATTACGCCGCTTTAAACCGTAGTAGTCTACACAATAATTTGCCCCTCCGAGCTAGTTGGGCTAGGCACATACCGTAGTAGTCTACACAATAATTTGCCCCTCCGAGCTAGTTGGGCTAGACACATACCATAGTAGTCTACACAATAATTTGCCCCTCCGAGCTAGTTGGGCTAGGCACATACCGTAGTAGTCTACACAATAATTTGCCCCTCCGACCTAGTTGGGCTAGGCACATAGGGCAATAACATTACCATGTAGCTGTTTAAAGAAAAAAAAAACAAAAAAAAAAACAATTGCCCGGCAGCTTAAATTAAAGAGTTTATTACCGAAATGGTCCCTCGACTATTGCAAAATTACTAATTTGATCATCGACAATTTTTCGAGCCTAATTAAGTTCATCGACTTTGAAAATTTTAACTAGTTTGGTCCTCTGTTTCTTTTGCCATTAAATATTCGTTAAATCGGGACCAAATTGATAATTTTGCTATAATTAAGTGACCATTTCAGTGAAAAATTAATTATCAATTTGGTCCCTTAACTATAGCAAAATTACTAATTTGGTCTCGACTGAACAGATGTTTAACGGCAAAATAAACGGAGGACTAAATTGATTAAATTTTTCAAAGTCAAGTGACTTAATTAGACACGAAAAATTATTGAGAACCAAATTGATAATTTCGCAATAGTCGAGAGACCAATTTCGGTAATAAATTCTAAATTAAATGTTAGGAGTAAATAAAATTGATCTTCGGTTAGGTTTCTAGATCATTCGCTTCGCTTCACTTTGCTACGAATCCAAACTCCAAAGCAACAACACAGTGGATGGGATGGCGATGGAGCTCATCTTTTCCCGCCCGTCCGCTATGGTCTCAGCAGCACTTGCACGGAAGTTCGTTTTCATCAACACCGCTTCTTTCTCTATCATCACACGCGTACTTTCTCCTTCTCTCTACCATTTTCGCCCTGCAATTCCTAAACCACCCTATTTTGCGCCATTAGTGCCGCAGCGAAGCTTTTCGAGGAACGGAAGCAGGTTTTGCACCAACGCCGGCGAGCGAAAACGCAACACCTTGGTGAATTTCTCGTTATCCGACTCGGAAGACGATGATTCAGACTCGTCGGAAGAGATAAATAAAAAAGCTCCGGCGAAGGCGGCGGATAAATCAAAACCACCTCCGCCGCCGTACGATCCGTTTAGCAAGAAGGCGGTTATAGAGGAACCGGACGACCCGAAGAACCTGCAAGATGTGTTCCACAAGATGCGCGCGGACGGGATGATTAATAATGCCGTCAAGATGTTCGACGGATTGTCCAAGGACGGGCTGACCCACGAGGCGCTGGAACTCTTCTCGGTGATCAAAGACAAGTCGGAGATGCCGGACGTGGTGGCCCACACGGCGGTAATTGAGGCCTACTGCGACGCAGGCCAGCCCAAGGAGGCTCACAAAGTGTATCAGCGGATGCTGGCGTCCGGGGTGCTCCCCAATGCCTACACTTACAGCGTGCTCATCAAGTCCCTGGCGACCAGCGGTGAGCCGAAGCTGGTAAAGGAAGCCAAGAAGTATGTGATGGAGATGGTGGAGAAGAGGGGAATGAAGCCCAACGCGGCCACGCTTGTCCGGAGCTTCGAGGGATTGGTGGAGGTAGGAATGGAGGAAGAGGGTAGAGAATTGGTGGAGATGGTGAAGAAGAAAGGGGTTGTGCCTGAAGAGGGTAAAGTGAGAGAAGTGTTGAAGAACAAGAGAGGGCCTGTTTATAGGACATTGATGAGCATCCTCTATGGAAAATGATATGTAAGTTAAGCCTTTTTAGTTTTGAGTAATCTCTATATAATCCATCCTATTTTATACAAACTGATCGAGTCTATACTTTTGTGTTAACCAAATTCTCCTAGCCGAATTGTGTAAATTATAGCATGGATCAGAGTCTACATTGCATTGTAGATTTTGATCTAAAAATAACTTTTAGATTTTGTATCTTTAGTTTACAAATTTTGGCATGCAGTTGACAGTTTGTGTATCAGTTATCATATTATGTGTCAGCAATTATCAAGTTATTTATTTACATGTACAGAAATAACTAACTGTAAGTATAAAATGTATTAATCGAAGGTATATTTTTGTACAAGGGTTTACAATGCAATGTGAATCTTAATAACAATTGGCTAAATTGTAAGCACTTGTAAAAGGTGGGACAGACTTCCATATCCAAAGACAAGAATAGAATCTTGACATTCGGTTAAGGGATTTGGACTTTTGTGCGACTAAAGTTTCACCTCTAGAAATTGATGGGCTAGTGGCTTAGAGTAGGGATGCAAACGAGTAGAACGTTGGCTCGAGTTCATCTTACATCGTTTACAGCCTTTAAAATTCTGGAATGTTCCCTACCACTATTTCAAGAGCAGTTCATTTTTCTCCAGTGAAACAAATTTGAATTTTCATGAGCAAAATGAAACATCTCAAGCATTTGGCATCATCTCATGTTCTTGGTATAATAAGGATAAGATAAGACACAACCCTTCAATTAGACTAGTAGAATTGAAAAAACACATCCAATTAGAACTGAAACTAAATGTGGGAATTTACATGATAAAGAGGGCAGTCAAAGCTGTATTGAAGAAAATTGATGCTGGTTTTCAAGACTAATTTCGTAGAATAAGGGATTATGATGTTGAACGTATCAACTCTAATCCCGGTACCACTGCTGTTGTAAAAACTAATAGAACAACACTCGAATGTCCTTGTGTTAAGAGACTTTACGTTTGTTTTTGAGCTGTAAAGAATAGATTTTAGAAGGATGTAGAAAAGTAATTGGGTTGGATGGATGTTTTTTTAAGGAAATGTTGAAAGGAGAAATATTAAGTGCAATTCATAGAGATGCTAACTCTAATCCCGGTACCACTGCTATTGTAAAAACCAATAGAATAATACCTGAATGTCCTTGTAATTTTCAGAGATTGTAATCTTTGTGGTTTTGTTGGAAGATTGTTGTTAGAGATATAAGGGTTAGTTGAGATATCTACTCTTAGTCCTAGGTTTTAGTGTTAGTAACCTGTGGTTAGGGTTAGTTCTACACTAGTATATATAGCTCTAATCTCCTGTACATTTACACACAGAACATATATACAAATACTTAGTTTTGCTATTCTATTGTTTAACACTTTAACATGGTATCAAAGCGAGATTGAGTGACTGGGTAGTGGGCTTTGGTCGGAGTGAGGAGGCGACGCTGCCGGAGGAAGTGGAGCAGCCACCGGAGGTCTGGCGCCACGCCATGCGCCGCCGCCGCAGTTCAGGGTCTCCGACACCACGCGTCGGCGCGTGTGCACTGTTCCGGCGGCTGCTCCGGTCGAGGGTTGATCTGGTACACTCGTCTCTAAAAGACCGGTAGATTTGGAGTGGTGGTATCTCAACCGTCAAGTCTCACTCTCCCCTCTTCTCTCGCCGGCTTTCCCAAGTTCGCAGTAGCATAGCGCCAAAGCTCCAACAGCAGCAGTGGATGGTTGCTGGCCCTTCGTCTTTTTGTGTGGAGCTTTTGTTGTCGTTGAAAGTGTTGATAGTGCAATTTCCAACGCCTGTATGGCCTGAAGGAACCGCAGCAGTGGCAAGCAGTGGTGGCGGGTGAAGCTTTCCGGCAGTGGTTGGTGGTGGACTGGTGGCTGCCAGTGGTTGTGGTTGGTGGGGGTGTTGTTGATGTTAAAGTGTTGAAGATGGGAATATATGGGCTATAGGTTATTAGGTTTATGGTGTGGCTGCTGAGGTGGAAGTTGGAAGCTAATAAATAATTAGGCAGTAGGTTATTTATTTTGAGTTAGTTTGGTTTATCGTGTCAATAAGTCTTGAAAGTTTATTATTATATTTTTCTAACTTGTTTAAGTTAATTTAACATGCGGTTAGTATTATATTTGGAGTGGTGCCAAGGTGTGAGAGTTGGAGGCAGTCCTTGTACAGGGGTGTTGCAGTGATGGGCAGCACAGGTGCCAGGGGTGGTGTGGACCTGGCATATGTCGCGGCTATTATGGAAGGCTGCCAGGGGTGGTGTGGACCTGGCATATGTCGCGGCTATTATGGAAGGCTGGCGGCTGAAGAATGGTTCAGGAGGAACCAGTTTGTGTGTACGCAACAAGAAAACGGGAAAACACTGGTGGTAGGCAGCAGTTATAAGGGTTTGTGGAGTGAGAGGCTGGTGCATTGCGGTGTTAAGCAACGGTGATAAGGGTGTGGGGTGTGAGAGGCAGGTGCGCTGCGGTTGTGGTGTTTGGTTTGGTTTGTAGCTTTGTGGAAGCTTTGTTAGTGCAGACAAGGTGCATTGTGGACTGACTTGTCACATCATGGTTCGAAGGTTCAAGACTTATAGTTCTAGATTTGGAGTCTTATGGTTCATGTGACACATATGTAACAAGTTGGGCATGTTGAAATCTATGCTCCAACTTGAGGGGGGGTGTTAGTGATATAAGGGTTAGTTGAGATATCTACTCTTAGCCCTAGGTTTTAGTGGTAGTAACATGTGGTTAGGGTTAGTTCTACACTAGTATATATAGCTCTACTCTCCTGTACATTTACACACAGAACATATATACGAATACTTAGTTTTGCTATTCAACAATTGTAAACATAATTTTTGGTTTAATCTGCTATAAGGTCTTGTTGGTAGATTGTAATCTTTTTGGTCTTGTTGGTAGATTGTAAACATAGTTTTTGGTTGAATATGCTATATAATGTCTTTTTGGCATATTGTAATCTTTTTGCTGTATGAACTTATACATTGAATCTACTGTGTTTATCAATGTATATAGTCTTTATCCAACATCTTTTTGTCTGTATTTGCAGTCTATATCCAGTGTTTATCAATGTATTCAGTCTGTATCACGTTGTATTTTGTGCTTAATTTTATACCATGAAATCATGGAAGGTAGTAGTAATACTAATAGTTAAATTACACTTTAAATTGAAATTTCAAACACTTTATATGACACTTCTTGACAACAACAAAAAATACAAACTTCATTCAAAATCCATTCATATGGCAACAAAAATAACCTAAAGCAATATATTCTTAAACTACAGCAAAGTCATGAGAGAATCATATGATTTTGCTCTTTGTTGCAAGCTTACAAACATAGCAATTCCTACAACAATTATACAACCAATTATTTTTTTTTCTGTCTTTTTTTTTTCTTTCAACTTGAGCTTGAAAACCCTTCTCAACATCACTTTGCAATTGTCGAATTTCTTCCATAATTCTGTCTTTATCTTTTTTCAACTCTATTCCAATATTCTTATTCGAATCACATTCAACCTCATCCTCTTTCTATAACAAATTTTTCAAGATAAAAAATCCACATCCACCTTCCTGGACAAATACAACATTAAACAAAAAATTGATAACACATTAAACACATTGTTGAAAACCAAAGCAAAGAAATAATAATAATAAACATTCACTCAGACCTAACTGATAAGAGATTTTTACACTTCTTATAAACTTATCAATAACATTTTTAACCTTAAAATGCAATACATGTACCTTCCACCTTTGACACCCAAAAAATTGTTGTACATTCTCTCGTGATACACATAGTGGTGATTTCAACCCACAACAACAATATAATGGTGGTTCATACTGTAAATTTGGTCTCGACTTTGAGAGAGATGAAAATAGTGAACCACCCCAACATGATGATGTCATCTCCAACAAGAACCGTGGCCGAAGGCGAAGGAGAAGCATTGTACTGGGTGTGATGGAGTACGAAGAAGAAGAAGAAGAAGAAGTGAAAAAAAAAAACGCAGAGGGAGAAGAAGAAGAATAATAAATCATGAAGAAGAAGACGTAGCACACTAAAGAATACGAGGTGAAAAAAACGCAGAGGAATAATTAGAGATTTAGTGTTGACTCGTGATATTAAATCATTTTTTTAGTTCTTTAATTTAATTTTTTTATTTATGGTTATGTGGTGAGCCACTGGGGCAGTTACCGGCTCTTACAAGAGAGGTAACCAACTAATGAGGTCGGATAACTCAAAATCGTGTGTTCATGTGTTCAATTGCACTTTCTAAAAGTTTGTGGGCCTAATTGATTTTTAGCGAAATGTTTAGGGACATATTTGACCATTTTCCCTATATTATTTAATTTGTATACCTATATACCAATATATGTGGATGTTAGCTCCTCCTCCTCCTCCTTCTTCATTTTTAATTATTTTTCACGAAATTATTTAATTTGTATACATATACCAATATATATGGATATTAACTCCTCTTCCTCCTCCTCCTTCTTCTTCATTTTTAATTATTTTTCGAGAAATTATTTAATTTGTATACATATACCAATATATGTGGATGTTAGCTCCTCCTCCTGTATTTTTAATTATTTTTATTTAGCCATATTTTATCAACAAAATGCTATTTGTGTAATAAGTGGTAAAGTGATTGCTTAAGATGATGTGAAGTATCATCATCTTCCTCGTCCTCCTCATCCTCTTCGTCCTCCTCCTCCTTTAATTATTTTTATTTAGCCATATTTTATCAACAAAATGCTATTTGTATAATGAGTGGTAAAGTGATTGCGTAAGACGAAGTGAAATATCATTTAATTTTTAATATTTAATTTTTTGCAGTAAATGATAAAAATTATATATATATTTTTTGTTGCATGTTCAAGTCATGCTAAAAATTGTGTGGGTTTAACTACTCATTGGTTATCAATATTTATAATTAATTATTTTGTTTTAATTATACTATAATAAAACATTTTCTCAATTTCAATAAAATACAATATTATATCTTATTATGATTAAATTAATTCATCACTTGAAAAGTAACATAATTGCTTGCATAGGCAGCTCATCTGATTGTAGAGGTAAAATTTGTCACAAGACAAGATATCAATGATTGAATAGTCTCACCAGCGGTTGTTGATGGGTGTTTTTACCTTTTGTAACAAGAAAGTAATGCAGCGGGTTGATATTTTTCGCGTACTCCTATTACTATATGAGTAAAATAAAGATTTTTATTGAATTTTTTTCAACAAACAATTTATTACGGAGTACTTTTTATAAATTATTATTAATTTTCATTGAACTACTATATATTCAAATTGTTGCACGTTGATCTAAAGATATATACAATTTTAAGACCATTGGTTTCCATTGAAGATCCTAATACTACAAAATTATCTTTTGACGTGACAAAATAAAATAACTATTTTCATAGCTATTTTATATAATTGGTGGCTAGAGCATTATATTATATTTCAATTTTTTTAATTATTATATATGATATAAATTTCATAATGAATATAATTATAAATATATTTTATAATCCGTGTATTGTAGGAATAAAATACAAATATTTAATAAAATAATATAAAATATTACTATTTTGCTATTTTACGAATACAAAATAAGAGCTTATGTTTTCCAATTTTGTATTGAAACTTGAAAGTTTTGAAAACTTTTGAAAGATAAAAATAACTTGAACAAAAACTTTATTTATTTATTTATTTATTTTGCTCTTTACTAAAAAATAGATATTTTTTTTTGGTAACTGAGCAAGCCCTAATTGCTACTGTCACTCACCACAAATATTAAATACTTTTATTTATATAAAATAATTAAAATCAAACACTCTTTATTTTATAAATTAAAAATAGGAAAATGTTAATATCTTCTACAATTATCATTCACAAGACAACCATCACACAATGTGACAAAATGCTAACCACTTTTTTTTTTTTAATCTGTAAGTTTATGTGGTAGATAAGTGTGTGTAAATTCTAAAAAGTAGATGTGTATCATATGCATGCGATTATTATACTTGAATCATATTTGATCCCCGATTATTAATATTTTTAACATTTGATCCTGTCGTGCAAGTTTCCTACCAAGTATTGCCGGAATGTCAAGACTAGATATCAATTTTATTTGCCAAATAGTGACTACCCTCAATTTTGACCAAGTATTGCCAAATTTATCTAGTACGTACCTTCAATTTGTCAAATAGTGACTATAATTTTTCTCTCGTCATTTAAAAAAGTTGAAAAATATTTGAAGTAATTAGATCGTGTCCCTAACCTTTGATTGCTTTGTTATCTAATTATATACTGTTGGAAATTTTAGTTAAAAATAGTAATTTTAAGTGGCTATTTTGTGATACAAATATATGTAGGATCTATTTTTTATTTGATCGGGTTAGTTTATAAATTCTTTACAAGAATAAAGTGAAGCACCAACTTAATTGTAAAATTAAGACGGTTAGAAGTGGTCAATGTGGTTAATATGAATCATTGATGCCAAATTTTTTAAAATAATTTTTTCAACTTGTACAAGAAAAATCAAATATTATAGTCCAACGTGGTGCAGCCACCATGGGCTGGGAATGCAATTGAGAAGTGTATTGGGAATGCACTTCTTGGTGAGTATGGTAATTAGCCAATCATGATTGTGTGGACCATACTATCAAATAATGCACATTCAGTATAAAAATAATGTACATTATATTCAGGGGATGTACATTATTTGTGTACTGAATGTACATTATTTTTGTAGTATAAAAATAATGTACATTCAGTACAAAAATAATGTACATTTAGTACATTAAAAATGTACATTTTATCATGGTCCACACAGCTGTGTGGACCATGATCCATACAATAATTTGCCGTAATTAGCACCCTTCGTGAGGTGCTATGGAGCACTGAAAGGCCTTCCTTAATAGTTGAGCTTTTTGATGAGATTTTATAGGCACGATTAGGAAAGAAAAAAAATAAGAGGGGAAGGAAAAAGGGAGAATAAAAAAATAAAACAAAATATGAAAAGGAAAAAAAAAAAAAAAAGAAGTAAAACATGTGGAATTACACGCCCAGCGAGCGCGTGGAGTACACATGCCTAGCTGAGCGCTTGTTTTGCAGCTCACGCGAACTGTCTCTCTTCTTAAATTTTGATGGTTTCCACTATTTTAATAAAAACCTTTGATTTGCAGGAGCACCCCAAATTTTCTCTTTCTTCCCCTTCTCTCCTCCACCTCAGTTTTGTCATTCTCAAAATATGTGAAAAACCAACTAATGGGGAAGGCCTAAGGTGCTAATTATGCATTTATGCACTTTACAAGAGATGCATAATTGCACCTTGAAAAAAAACTGTGTTCAAGCTTTTTATGTTCTAGTTCGTCGAAGGTATTATAGTTTGTGTGATCGAACTATAGTATCGTTGATCTATTTTATTCTGGGAGACTGACACTACAATACTCCTAGCACCTCCCGGAAGTAGCGAATCGATTTTAAAAAATGTGTAAATATCACATGTTTTGGATCCCTTTTTCCTTGCTTTTTTTTTTTGTTGGGATTATATATATATATATATATATATATATGGATTGTAATATCGACTTATTTGTTCTACATATACTCCATATTATCCTTGAGACATAGCTGAAATAATCAACCAATTTTAAATAAATTCAAATTAATTGAAATTGTTATGAAATAAAACGAAAATAGTGAATGTCCAAGCAAGGATTCGAGCTCTTGACCTCTTGTTCATATATTGGGAATCCATCCATTAAACTGCATACACTATCACTATTGACGTTATGTCTATGTGTATATAACTGCTTACTGGGAGTCTTGAGCAACAATTCAATCAGCTAAACAACAAAATTAGGTGGAGCCTACAGGATTCGAACACGAGAATTCAGGAGAGGCTCAACTTTTAGGCTTCAGACTTATCCAACTAGACTAGCACAATTATGTGTTTATTACTGTACATTTAATATTTGTTTATTCATTTCTGAACACTATAAATACCCCCCCTTAACTCTGTAATTTTTACACTAGAATCATCACTCATCAAATATCATTAGCTTCTTCTTTCTTTGCTCTCGGCTTTCTTATTATTATTACTATAAATATTTATATTATTAGTATTAATATTATTATTTCATAATACGTTATCAGCACGAGGACTCGGGTTCAACCATCACTTAGGTAATATTTCTTTACATATTTTATTTTATACTACGTAATATTTTATATTTTATATAATATTACCAATATGTCAAACCTTACAAATCTTGAATTTGTGGGACTTGATATATCTGGAAAAAATTACCTGTCATGGGTATTAGATGTTGAAATGCATCTAAATGCAAAGGGTCTCGGTGAAACTATTAAAGAAAATAATGATGCCTCGATTCAAGATCGAGCAAAGGCAATGATTTTCATTCGCCATCACCTTGACCAAGGGTTGAAAGATGAATATCTTACTGTGAAAGAACCCTCTGAACTCTGGAAAAATTTGAAAGAAAGATATGACCACCAAAGGACAGTAATTCTCCCAAAAGCCCGTTATGATTGGCTTCACTTGCGTTTGCAAGATTTTAAAACTGTGAGCGAATATAATTCTGCTATGTTTAAAATAAGCTCTCAGTTGTTGTTATGTGGGGAGAAAATCACTGATGATGATATGCTTGAAAAAACCTTCTCTACTTTTCATGCATCGAATATGGTGCTACAACAGCAATATAGAGAGAAGGGTTTTACTAAATATTCCCAGTTGATTTCATGTCTTCTGGTGGCTGAACAAAATAATGAGCTGTTGTTAAAAAACCACGAAGCACGTCCTACTGGCTCAATCCCATTCCCCGAGGTGAATAGTGTGTCTAATAATAATAATGCTAAGGGCCATGGCCGTGGCCATAGCCGTAGACGGGGAAATGGAAGATATCGTGGTTATAATCCTGGTAGTGGACAAAATCGTCGCGGTGGTTACAATTCCAAGAATAAAAATTACCATCGAAAAGGAGAAAGTAGTGGTGCAAAACATGATAAGGACAAACGTGAAAATTATTCCAAACGTACTGAAAGCATATGTTATCGTTGTGGCATGACTGGCCATTGGGAGCGCGTTTGTCATATATCAAAGCACTTTGTGGACCTCTATCAGGCATCCCTGAAAGGAAAAGCAAATATAGAGTCCAACAATGTTTTTATGGAAGACGATTTTGTTGACAGAAGACGATTTTGTTGACACACAGTTGGATGTTGAAGATTATCTTGGGCCAGTTGAAAATCTAAATTAATGTTTCAAGCTTGTTGTTTAAGATCGTTAAGATCTTTTTGTTAATATTTCTAAGCTTGCATGTTTAAGATCGTTTAGATCTTTCTGTTGTACTTTTGTTGTACTGCTTTTGTAATATATCTAATAAAATCTATCTCTTTGCTTGAAGAAATGAATACATCATCACTTGTGGTTAAATCCAAGGCAAATGAAGAAGATGTATGTATTGTGGATTGTGCAACTACACATACAATTCTTAAAAATGCAAAATATTTTTGCCTGTTGAAAAGAAATGAGGCATTTGTCACTACAATAAGTGGTAGTGCAAAAATGATTGAAGGCTTTGGAAGAGCCAATATATTATTGCCTGGAGGAACAAAATTGATGATTGATAATGCATTGTTCTCTCCAAAGTCTCATAGAAATTTGCTAAGCTTTAAGGATATCCGAAGTAATGGATATCATGTTGAGACTGTTAAGGAAGTGAATCAAGAATTCCTTCAAATTATAAAGGCAATATCGGGAAAGAAATATGTGATGGAAAAATTCCATGCACTTCCCTCTGGTTTATATTGCACAAAAATAAATGTCATTGAAGCCAATCTTAGTGTAAACGAAAGGTTTACTAATTTAACTGATTTTAAGATTTGGCACGACCGCTTGGGTCATCCTGGATACGTGATGATGAGAAAAATAATTGAAAATACAAATGGCCATACCTTGAAGGAACATAAAATATTTCAAGGAAATGAATTCTTCTGTTCTGCATGTTCTCAAGGGAAATTGATTATAAGACCATCAACAACCAAAGTTGGTTTTGAATCACCTGCATTTCTAGAACGCATTCAAGGTGATATATGTGGACCTATACATCCACATTGTGGACCATTTAAATATTTTATGGTCCTAATTGATGCGTCAACAAGATGGTCACATGTGTGCTTATTATCATCTCGTAATATGGCATTTGCGAGATTGCTTGCTCAAATAATAAGGCTACAAGCACATTTTCCCGACCATCCAATTAAATCAATCCGAATGGATAATGCTGGAGAATTTACATCCCAAGCTTTTGACAATTATTGTATATCACTTGGGATTGATATTGAACATCCAGTAGCGCATGTTCACACGCAAAATGGTCTAGCAGAATCACTTATCAAAAGGCTACAATTAATAGCTAGACCATTACTTATGAAAAGTAAACTCCCATCAAATGTATGGGGGCATGCAATTTTGCATGCAGCAGCCCTAATTCGTATTAGGCCCACAAGTTATCATAAGTATTCTCCATTGCAATTAGCCTTTGGTCAGGAACCTAATATTTCTCATTTGAGAACATTTGGTTGTGCAGTATATGTTCCTATTGCTCCACCGCAACGGACTAAAATGGGTCCTCAAAGGAGATTAGGAATATATGTTGGATATGAATCTCCCTCTATAATTAAATATTTGGAGCCATTAACGGGAGATGTGTTTACTGCACGATTTGCAGATTGCCATTTTGATGAAGCATTCTTTCCAACATTAAGAGAAGAAAATAAAGTTGTGGAAAGAATAATAACATGGAATACTCCATCATTGCTTCATCTAGATCCTAGAACTCAACAATGTGAACAAGAAGTTCAAAGGATAATTCATTTGCGAGAATTGGCAAATAAACTGCCGGATGCATTTGCTGATCCGAAAAGGGTAACAAAATCTCATATCCCAGCAGCTAATGTCCCTGCTAGTATTGACATTCCAAAAGATCAAACTGGAAATGAATCTCAAGTACGCCTGAAGCGCGGAAGACCTATTGGTTCGAAGGATAAAAATCCTCGAAAAAGAAAGGTCAATACAAAGAATGATCTTAGTGAGAATAAGGACATTCATGAGAAAAATCAAAGAAATGAATCTGAAGGGAATGAGATCCCTGGAGAAATTCATTCGCCAGAAATTGAGAAAAATGAAGAAATGTTGATAAATTATACTAATGCTAAAGATATATGCAATAGAAGTGAAGTTAGTTTGAATGCTTATTTTGCATATAATGTAGCATTAAGTATCATGAATGATGAGATGGATCAAGAACCAAGATCCATTCATGAATGTCAAAATAGGGACGATTGGCCTAAATGGAAAGAAGCAATGCAAGCAGAATTGAATTCTCTTGAAAAACGAAAGGTATTTGGCCCAATCATTCGAACACCTGAAAAGGTAAAAGCTGTGGGTTGCAAATGGGTCTTTGTCCGAAAAAGAAATGAGAAAAATGAGGTCACAAGGTACAAAGCAAGACTCGTGGCTCAAGGATTCTCTCAAAGACCAGGTATCGATTATGATGAAACATATTCCCCTGTAGTGGATGCTGTAACATTACGATACCTCATTAGCCTAACTGTGCATGAAAGGCTAAATATGCAACTAATGGATGTTGTAACAGCTTATCTGTATGGCTCACTTGATAGTGACATATACATGAAAGTCCCTGAAGGATTGAAAATGCCGGAAAGGCATAAAACAAGTCCTCGAGAACTTTATTCGATAAAGTTACAAAGATCTTTATACGGACTGAAACAATCAGGGCGCATGTGGTATAACCGACTTAGTGAATACTTACTAAAAGAAGGTTATACTAATGATCCAATTTGTCCATGTGTTTTTATAAAAAGATCTAATCATGGATTTGTTATAATCGCTGTTTATGTTAATGATTTAAACATCATCGGGACTCCTGATGAAATCCCAAAAACAGCAGATTATTTGAAAAGGGAATTTGAGATGAAAGATCTTGGAAAAACAAAATTCTGTTTGGGCCTACAGATTGAACATTTGGATAAAGGGATATTTGTCCATCAATCAAATTATACCAAAAGAGTCATTGAGAGATTTTATATGGACAAAGCATATCCATTGAGCAGTCCAATGGTTGTTCGATCCCTTGAGATGAAAAATGATCCTTTCCGACCTAAGGAAGATGATGAAGAAATCCTTGGTCCGGAAGTGCCATATCTTAGTGCAATAGGTGCACTAATGTATCTTGCTAATAACACAAGGCCTGATATTGCATTTTCTGTTAATCTGTTAGCAAGATATAGTTCTTGTCCAACACAAAGGCACTGGAATGGCATAAAACATATATTGCGTTACCTCCAAGGAACAATTGATTTGGGACTATTTTATGAAAAATATTCCAAATTGGAGTTGTATGGATACGCAGATGCTGGATATCTTTCGGATCCGCATAAAGCGCGATCCCAAACTGGTTATTTATTTATGAGTGCAGGTGCTGCCATATCTTGGCGTTCCACTAAACAAACATTGGTTGCCACTTCTTCAAACCATGCTGAGCTAATCGCTATTCATGAAGCAAGTCGAGAATGTGTGTGGCTTAGATCAATTACTCGATACATCAGAGGAGCATGTGGTCTGTCTGTGGATAATACAGCAACAACCATATATGAGGACAATGCAGCATGCATCGCTCAGTTGAAGGAAGAATACATCAAGGGAGACAGAATAAAGCACATTTCGCCAAAGTTTTTCTTCACTCACGACCTTCAGAAGAAAAATGAGATCAATATTCAACAAATTCGTTCATGTGACAACTTAGCTTATTTGTTCACCAAAGCGCTACCCACAACTACGTTCAAGAAATTAGTTCGTGGAATCGGTATGCGTCATCTCAAAGATCTTCAGTGATGTCATAAACAGGGGGAGCATATTATTGTACTCTTTTTTCCTTAACCAAAGTTTTTTTCCCACTGGGTTTTTCTTTGGTAAGGTTTTTAACGAGACAATATAATGTTCCTCCTTTTGGACATCCAAGGGGTGTTATGAAATAAAACGAAAATAGTGAATGTCCAAGCAAGGATTCGAGCTCTTGACCTCTTGTTCATATATTGGGAATCCATCCATTAAACTACATACACTATCACTATTGACGTTATGTCTATGTGTATATAACTGCTTACTGGGAGTCTTGAGCAACAATTCAATCAGCTAAACAACAAAATTAGGTGGAGCCTACAGGATTCGAACACGGGAATTCAGGAGAGGCTCAACTTTTAGGCTTCAGACTTATCCAACTAGACTAGCACAATTATGTGTTTATTACTGTACATTTAATATTTGTTTATTCATTTCTGAACACTATAAATACCCCCCCTTAACTCTGTAATTTTTACACTAGAATCATCACTCATCAAATATCATTAGCTTCTTCTTTCTTTGCTCTCGGCTTTCTTATTATTATTACTATAAATATTTATATTATTAGTATTAATATTATTATTTCATAATAGAAATATATATATCTCACAATACAATTTATATGGGACCTCAAGTTAGTTTAGAGTGCACCTCACGCTCACGCATTGAAATCCAAATTTTCCGAATTGTGTTGATAATAATGGGCGTTGACAGCGACGGTTTTCTTGTGTTTACTTTTTGTCTTGTGGTAATCCGTTAATGCTCACAAATGCCTACTCGAACGAACGGTATCACAAAATCGGGTTTTCGCGTAGAATTTTCTTGAATTGATCATCTATCTGTTTTTGTTTGTCTTGGTATTTTATGTCTGTTCCCAATAAAAACCGATTTGGCTCTGGTAATTGTAAGGATCATCGATATAGATCGGGTGGAGGAGATGTTGGACCAAGTGGCGCCGGCAATGACGAAGAGGGCGGTGGGCGAAAAGAGGGAGAGGGAGAGGGAGATGATAATAGGAAGAAGGGGAAAAAGGTGTCGATATTAGGGTTCCGAAAGGTGAAGAGGAGTGTCCTGAGGAGGAAGCAGAAAGGCAATTCCAATTCTGTTGGTCCTAGCAGAGCAGCGTATGGGCAGTGTTTCTTATGCTTGAAGCCTCCGCGGGATATGGATTCTCAGACTCAATCACAGGCAAGTGACCCTAATAGCCCTGATTTTGGTTATGAGATGTTGAGAGTCTTGATTGAGAAGAATGATTTTTATTCCAAAGAATGCAACCCACATTTGGATGAACAATTTGTCCCCTCTTGCCCTCATCAAACTGTTGTCAATACATGTGAAAAAAATTGATGAATGAATGAATATTGAATTGATTAATTGTTCATTGCCATTTTATGTTGTAAATTTCTTTCTGAACCTATATTGATGCTCCAATTTGGAAAAAAAAAATCTAATGTGTTTTTGGGTCATTTAGTGGAGTAGTGCTAAAACTGGGACCATTTGAGTCAGCAGTTTCTGAGTCTAGTTATAATGTTATACTGTTCTTGTCATAATCTGTGAGCTTAACTCTTTGCTTTAAGTCCAAGATCCTATTAATTTTAAAGCTGTTGTATAAGGTGATGAGGAAAGTTCATATTTTCCAAAATTTATATTTGGTTGTATTCAACAATGAAAACTATCTTTTCAGAGCCTATTCAAGGATTTATATTATTGGAGCAGAATTCCTCGGCACAGCAAAAGGTCTAGATATTATAGTTATATTGTTATACATACTGGTCATAGTCTGGACTGTAAGCTTTTATTTTGCTATAAAACAAACTTTGTTCTTGTTTTCAAGCAAATGGAAACTTGAAAGTTGCTATTTTTGGGAATTTATGGTTGCTTCAGTTTGGAACAGTTTTCAAGCAGAATTTCTTGTTGCAGTGTTTGAAATGTTGGTTTAGTTTTGAGGTAGACTGAGGTGAGACACATAAAATTTTACATTTGCTTTGATTGGGAAGGGTACTGAGGTTTCTGTGTTCAATGGAGGTCAGTGAAGGGTCAAGTCCAGCAATTGATGGCTATGGGGATTGTTGGGCAGAGGTCGGTGAAGGGCCAAGTCCAACACCCTGTCTCTCGAAAATGTGGCACAGTATATAAGAAAACGAGGTATAACTTTTGGTGTAAGCGCTTTATCCTAAAGTGGTATCAGTGCCAAAATTGGTGTGCTTGATCCTATCACTCTGCTTATCATTGCATTATTCATTCTTTTGATTTGTAAAGATTACCTGCCTGCCATATTTGAAGGTTGAAGTGTACATACATATACCAATCTTAGGCTCAAGAAAAATAAGGATTTTAGAATAGACAGGTAGCAAGGGCTGATGTAGAGCAACATGAGTTTTGATGTTCAAATATGATGAGCTTCACAGTACTGAATATTTAGTTTAGAGTGATGTACTTAATTGATCAACATGAGAGATGAAACCAATTATAAACATGTGGACTGGAGTAATGCATTTGCGGCTGGATTTTATTTCTCAGATTAGAGTCTCGGAATTTTGTATGATTGATATATTCTAATGTTCTCTAAACAACAAAACAAATTATTTCTCTCGCAAATAGTTTGCAAGAATATGCTTCAAGAATCTTACTTCCTATCCTTACGTGGCTTTAACGTATCACACTTGTCATTTCAAATCTTATTCATTCTTGGAAAATGACAGGTGTAGTCCCATGACCACGCTTCCTGATCGCACAATTCTAACTGGATTTTTTGGTAAAATTTTATGTTCTATTTTTAAAATATATTCAAGTTCACAATTAATCTTTTCATCTAGAATTTGAAATAAAAAAGGTTATATAAAATATTTTAACTTTGGAAAGTGTTAAGATAGATTCTTGGTTGAAGAGATTTTATTTTGATTATTTTTTCTAAATCTTTTGGTGTATTCATGTTCAACACTTTCTTCTTTATTTATTTTATTAGTTCTAATTGCGCTATTTATTTAATGTCCAATGTTTGTATTTAAATAAGTAATTAAAAATATATCAATACAAGATTATATTAGAGAAGTTTATTATAGTTGGCATTAAAATTAATATTTAGTTTACGCTTTTCTAAAAACAATTATTTAAATAGTTATTGTAGTTGATATGGTATTAGATAATAGATATTACTTTTGGTTGAATGCTGCCGGTACCGCTTTATGGATAGCAGATGAATTGAGCAGAGGATTTGAGAAAAGCACATTACCTAATCAAACTCTTAAACTAAGTCTTACTTCAAATCTCCTCTTGAGCATGCTTCACAACCACTCATTCGTCCTGGCTAAATAGTAGAATATATCTCTCAGCAATTCTTTTCTTCGCTAATCACCCTTTTCCCAATCAGCCTGCCCGATTGATTTTGTAAGATCAGCTAATTAAAAGGAGGGGAAAGCGAAGCGAAGTGCAACAAGGGGGAAACGAAGGCTTCCGTAGGAAGTCCTTATGAACTTCCCCCCGAGGGGGATTAAGGGGGATAACGTACCTTCCCTGCTGTCCCGTGCCCGTGCCCTAAGCCCTCGGCGCTTGAGAAGATAGCCCTCGTCGATTGAGAGGACATAGAAAACCCCTTTTAAATAGTTGTTTTTTTGGATAGGTTAACTCGCTTTTGGATAGGTTCGTCATTGTCTTCGCTTTCATTGTTTATCCGTTTCTTTTTTATTGATAGTGATTCATGTGCAATTGGGTTACTAGTGCTAGTTTGCAAAAAGAACATATTTGGTCTAATTAGTTGTGTTACATTAAAGAAATAAATGCATGGAATCTCTAAGTTGATTCTTTTATATTAAAATTTATAAAATTGAACCCGTCATTTTTTTGTCACAGATCATTCTAAATGGATGGATCAAATTAGTCCACATTTATCACGAGAAACCTAATTCACATGTAATACGATAACATACGGAACAAATCAAAATCAACTATTAAAATAAGTACGTATGAAAAAACTTCAAAAATAAATAAATAATACAAGCATAATAAACAGAATATTGTACTATAAATAAATAATACAAACATTCTACACAAATAGGCTTTAAACAATTTGGGCCTATATTTGAAGGCCCAACTTGTTTTCTCAAATGTTGAGTATCAGTTCATCTTTGGGTAATGCAATTTGTTTTATGTTTTCAGATCATCTTTTTGTAAATAATCACTAGAATAATGCTAATGGAGTGCAGTCAAATTGGTATAAATAAATAAATAAATATATATATATAGCTTCTTCTATTATTTGAAAGAGTACCAAATCGTGTGTTATAACTAGTATTATTGCAGAATGTGTTACGAGACGTTTAATCATTCAAAAATCGCTCAAATTATTTTGTAACAATAAGTTAGAAATTTATTGTTCCTAGTCTACAAAGATTTCGAAGTCGACAGTTTTGGGTTGAGCTTGTCGATTTTATTATTAAGGGAGTGGTGCGTAAAGAGTTCCGTGAGTACATTGCTCCTGTGAAGATATTCAATTTTAGTGGGAGTTAATAGTGACTACTTTTTTCTTATAGGCGAATTTTTTTAATAAGTTGTTTCAATGTGCTTACTGCTGCTGCCTCTGCCTCCATTCCATCTGGAATCAATTTGTTATTTTGTGAATAAGTTTTGTCATCTTTTCTTTATCCATTTTTCTTTCTTTTAAAGAGATGTATTTACTCAATGTGTATTTTCATTTTCATTTTCATTTTGAACAAAATTGATAAAAGCCATGTATGTATGTATGTAGTTCAGTCTTTGAGAAAAAGGAAAAGGGTATCCTTCCTTCCTTCCTGGTCGTTGTCATACAATTTTATTTTAGTATAAATCTGACATACATCTATAGTTTTTGGTTGTGAAGCTCTGCTGTGCTGCTGGGGATGGGATTCCTTAGATGACTGATTAAGAATAACACTAACAGGCCAGGACGTTTGGTCTGGAAGAGAGAATTAGGAGGGAAAAGAATAAAGTGAAAAATAAAGTATGAATTTGAATTACATTGTTTGGTAGTGAGGAATTGAATTATTGAGAATGGGAAGGGAAGGGAAGAAATGATATAAAAACTAAAATGTCATTGTGTAATAATAATAATAATTGAGGACAAATATGTCATTTTCCTATTTTTCTTTTTCCTTCTTCCATTGAATTAGAATTCATGGGGTAGGAGGTATGAATTCCAATTCAATAGCCAAACAATGTAGTTTCCTTGGCTATTGGAAAAGAATTCCAATTATATCCAACTAAAGTAACTACCTATAAAAATTGTTTTCTGCCACTACTTAACTACAACGACTCATTCTTACAACAATGGGAATGGGAATGGGACTCTTCTGAAACATCATAACTTGTGCTCATCTCACTAGGGCTGTCACTGCCCATGGATGAAGAATCTACAGTTCTGTTCCGGTTTATTAGCCGAATGGGTTTGATCAGTTCATCAAAATCAGCAGCAGCAGCAGCAATTTGCAAATGCAAAGGGCCACCCTCCTCACATCTTTCCACACTACTCTGCTGCTCTTCAACATTGGCATCTAAGCTAATAAAGTCAACAAACCTGCCTTCTTTAAAGAAAAAGTCCTCGTCGGAGGACTTATCCTCTGATATCAATATGCGGAGCGGAGAACCAAAATAACGACCTCGATCATTCTTCTTTTCATTACAAGCTAATGCTCCCTCCCGTCTTATTCCCTAGCTTCCTTTTGTTTTTTGGATGGTGAAGCTTGCCTTGCACTTTGAACCTTGAGGGCAATTCCCAGTTGCAGGGCAGACATATGTGTGTTTCTTCCGCCACTGCAAGTTTAGACACACAATCCATTTCACGAGTTATAATATTAGTGAGTTTGTGTGTTTCTGTATATGGATACATCATACATACACAATGTATAGTACTAGTACAACAAACATGTATACACAAAAAAAGTGATCCAGATGGAGGGAGAGGGGAGAGAGAAGAACATATGGAGCCTGGCAGAAGAGGAAGAGGAAGTGTCCTAGAAATTGAAATGAATTATTTGAACAAACAAAATATACAAGGAAGAAAGACTAAAAAACCAACATATCTAAGTAAAACTGAATATTACTAATGTAACTCATTGTTCTTATATCCAACTCAAAATGTATACTGTTGTAACAAGAATATATTAATATAATACATATTCGGATGCAGGCATATATATAGTGCACACACTTGTATAAGAATATAATACATTCACATGCAGGTATAGACACATATACAGGGGATGGAAAACCAATAACAAAGGACTATAAAGGCAACGAGGCAATCTATATGCTTTATTAGGCCACAACAAGATGGTAGCACATGCTAAAACTATTTTACTTGTTAATTCTAGAATTTCAATAGTAATGTCTTTTTAGTTTCCTTTGGCCTATTTCTATGAGCATGTTTGGAAGAGGTTGGGGCTAACTGTTAGCTCTTAACTAATTGTATTAGTTGATAGCATAATTAGCTCCTTCCTAGAAAGATATTTGGTAAAATTAATGGTTAGTATTAGCTATTAATTGCTTGAATTTATAAAATCACACACAAGTATATGAATAATTTTTAAGTACTTTTTTCCAAGAACAGTTTTAGATCTTTCGATGCTTATTTTATAAAAATACATTTAAATACAGGGGTGTGTATTTATTTATATATAGCTTATATTTAAAATATATATGAAGCGGTAGTGTTGTCCTATTTTTTTGCTCTCCAAAAACTCAATTTAAAAAGCTTCTCTAGTTAGTTAGTTTTCTTTCTTCTTTTAAAATAAAAAAATAAAAAAATAAAAATTAGTCCCTTCACCAAACATAGAATTTCACTTTAAGACCTAGTTAAACAGTTAAAAGTCCTTCAAAAAGCTAAAGGTGTTTCCCAGACAGGTGCCCTTCATGTAATGGGGCAACTTGTAATCAACTATAGTATTGTTCTCTCACAATGTTCCTTGCATCCCCTTCTCTCCTCTTAATCTCTTCTCTGTCCACTATGAATACCTAAACTGATAAATTGACCAATGATTCAAGATTATGTAGAGGTCAATTCTTGACCTCTAGAGTAGGTGGAAACATAAAACTAAACAGAATACCTCATTTCCATCAGAACAGTAACCCCTGAGAAAAACTTCACAAACAGATGAATTTGGATTCACATTTACATGTCTATAAGGACAACTCTGAACTCTCATTAGAGCATAATCCTGTCAAAAACACTCATTAGTACATCGCACTGCCCACTGCCCACTGATATTATTAACCAAAGAAGTGGCAGTCTGGCAGTTTATAACCCAAATCCATAGGAAGACAATCAGTCGCAGATGGAGAAAACCAAAGAAAATGGAGAAGAAAGAAGAAGAGGAAAGAAGAAGAAAGAAGGATGACTCAGGCGGTGGGAGGGCGACGCCGGTAGGAGGGCGACGGTGACGGCGATGGGCGATGGCTGTGGGAGGGCGACGGCGATGGCTGTGGGAGACAATAGTCGACGCACTAGATATGAAATCCTTTCTTCTTCTCTCTTCTTATTAGGTCAAACTTTTTTTTAAAAAAAATAAAATTAAAAAAAATGGGTTGGGTTTGCGGGTTGGACGCAGTGTCGGCGTCCATGGCGCCCGCCTGCGACGCCTGGCCGATGCCTTGGCGACGCCGGAGCTCGCCTCCCGTTTTCAGGCGAGGCGAAGCCTCCCGGCGTCCTGTCTCCACCGACAGGATGCCAAGGCGTCACCTAGTCGACGACTAGGCGACGCCATGATAACTATGCACCTCAGTTATTTTTACTGGAACTTACCATTCAAATAGAATGACAATTGCAAATAAAATAATGCTGGGAGGTGCATAAGAGCAATTCTTATGTACAAATAATTTTTCTTTTTAAATTTAAGTTATTTAACTATTATGTTTTATAAATCAGACATGGCTTTGACAAGTTAAATGCATCACGCACACACATACAGCCTATACCAAAATTTTGACGAAATCAGCACTTGACTTGTATGAGTTGAAGTATCTAGGCATACTTACTCATCATTACCAATCAGTAATCTCCTTGGAATATAAGATGTCTTTGCATTACTCTCAGATTGGGGAACATCCTCTGCTGGTCCCTCATCTGTAAATGTAGCACGGAAAGAAGTTGTGGAAGCAAGTTCAACATCAAATAATACTCAATTTTGGAAATTTCTACAATTTTTATTTTTGTTTCATTATATCAGCATAAAGAAAGGAAAGAAACAACAATAGAATTTGATATGAATTAGACAAAACAGAAATTAGAAGAAAATCAGCAAGGGCATGAAAAGCTTTAAATATTTCCTATTCAATTCAACTTTTTTAGAGGAATCGAGGTATTAGTGTTTGTATTCTGATGTCACACCTAGTATTTGTGTGTGTGTGTGTGTGTGTGTGTGTGTACTATTCTTCATTTATAGGGTAAAAGGATTGTATCTGGGGGATACTTCTCCATTAACATTTTGGTCAATTCCTTCAGACCAAAGAATAGCTATTCCAAAGGGGAAGAGGGGATCCAGAATCCCATTCTGAGGTTTTTAGGAGACACCCAACAGAGGAATGCAATTCCATTCTTGATGAATTCCATGAATTTATTATAAATCACAGTTACACTAAATTGAGTTCAACCCTTTTGAAACACCTAAAATAGTAATAGGCTCAAGTAAATTGGAGAGGATATAATGAAGCTCTATGTTTATAGGCTCTACATGCTTGATACAAAGTTTAAATATACCAGACAGATTTCATCATTTCAAAGCACCCTAAAATCGTAACAAGCTTAGGAAAATTGGAAAGAATATGATGAAGCTCCTCTGTAGATAATTAATCCAACGCATAAAATAGCAATGGCCTACTAATTGAACATAAATATATATCATGAAAGATTTTGGCTACAATATTTTGAAAAACCTACATAAAAAGACTTCAGCAGTTATTCACTTATGCATCAGTCAATTTAATTCTTACTGCATAAAGCCTAACCAGCCAACTAAATAAATGTCATATGTGGGGTCACATAACACCTAAATAGAATTATTAAAAAAAAAAAAAAAAAAAGCAAAAAACAAAACAAAAACAAAAACAAAAACAAAAAAAAGAATAAGAAATTTATATGACTTCTCATGCTGTGAAGTTGAAGTACTTCATAATGTAAAAGAGAAAAGGAGATAAAAAGCATATTCAGTAAATCAGGATCAGACCACTTGAGATCCTCTGAAGTGTTTTCCCCGTTGGATCCATTTTGTAGCGTTCTGAACCAATACGGAAAATCCTCTCTCCTGTAAAATAGTACAGATATCATAATCGACACATCTAGATAATGCTCATTAAATAAGGAACTGGAAAAGAGAGCAAATATGGAAGTGCATAGACCAAGATTTTCAAATATCTAAAAAGATGTTTCTGATCATTATATATAAATGCACATGCCACGGCAGGATCAAGGACACGCCTACCTGGGAGAAGCATAACACTATAACACTTACGAGAAACATTATTTCTTCGATTCGAATTAGAAGGGGCAATACTGTTTTGTCCCCTTTTCCTCTTCTCTGCAGCAGCAACTGCTAGTGTAGCTTCCTGTAGATAATTTTTTTAATGTACAACTTGAGTTTTAAGCAACTAGAAGCAGACAACTGTATTTGAACTCTGCAACCCTATAGACAGTTACACACACACCCAGACACAAAAGCCTGGAGAATGCTGCTAGCAAACCTGATTAGCTTTTCTTGAGCCTGGAGAATGCTGCTAGCAAACCTGATTAGCTTTTCTTGAGTTTCTCTCAATAGATTTTGACCACTTCAAGCTAGCGCCACAAACACTCAATACTTTGGACCTTCGCAGAGAGAGCCCATAGGCCGATCTGGTGTAGACAGTATCTCTCTTTTCTTGAGAACAGTAGCTTTTGCCTAAAATAGAAAATATGCTATAAATTTAAAACAATCTCTAAGACAAGATACAGAATAAAGCAAAACTTGATATTCTTCCAACCTGATGGTAGATATAGAATGATCATTTGGAATTGAACCTAAGCTTTGGACAAAACTCCTCAAATTTGTATCTCTTTTCCATGGAAACATGTAGGGCCGGACTTTATGATTAAAAGAACTACCATCTTCCCTTGATGATTTCGTACCATTTAATGTCCATACCAAAGAGAACTTTGAACGGTTATGTACATTTGGTAAAACTGCACAAAAGAATTCCATTAAACTATGCTGATCACATCAATTGATACTTTTTCAATAAGTACCAAGTTATAAAAAGATACAAAGTTAGAATTTAGAAGAAAAAAACTCTGGCTTAGACGTATAATGAAAACATTGATTTAGTCAACAAACACCTTCGGTACTCATGGAGTCCATAGTTATGCTTTTAACCTACCTTCTTCCCTTGACTATAAAGTATAAAGAATACATTTCAATTTTAATATGAAATCCCCTTATTTTAAACTAACTTGCAACTAAACTAACTGTTATTTTGTCAAAATACAATTTCTGGAAGCAATGAGGAAGAACACCAGTTTCTTTTCTGCATGTGAGATAGAATTGAGTCAAGAATATGAATTGATTTGATATGCATCACAGCATGAGTGTTATTTGAAGCATCAGGAACATGTTTAAATCAAACTCTTATCAGCTCTACCAGTGTTCAACAAGCCAAGTCACATAAACAAAAAATTGGTAACAACCAGCCAGGTATACTGTGTACAAAACCAAAAATCAATAAAGCATGCAAGTTATACTTTCTTTTCTGCATGTGGAATAGAATTGACTTGATATGAATCAATAATCAGTGTTATTTCAAACAATATGTACATGTTTCAATCAAATTGTTATCAGCTTTATTGGTCTTCAGTTACATACATCAGCTGCAAACAAGTCACCAAACCAGGAAAACCACAAACATAACCATAAAATTCGTACAATGAAAGAGAAAGGGTCTATAGGGAATAGCATGTGTATGTGTTGCCAGAAAATTAAATTTAAGAATAGTTGAGATCAAATAATATAATAAGTAGTTTTTGATGAACACATTCCTACCAGTCTGCTTCTTGGTAATAGCCTTCTCAGCAACCTGCCTCTCTGAGTTCAAGCCATCATCAACGACAGCAGCTCCTTGTTTGACATGGTTTTCTGTTATTGTCCGAACCAGCTGATTTTTTCTCCTTTTATAATAGCCATCAGATGATGACGTTGGGGTAGTATCTGGAGCTGCAACTAGTTGATTTGATCTTCGCTTCAAATATAGCAACTTCTTTCTTGAAGTTAGCAAATCAATTAAATAGCAACAAATGTATACCTTCAACTTAAGAGAAGAACCCCTCATCAAATAAAAGCCTTCAAGATCAACTGTAGAATCCAAAGTGCTTATTGCACTGTCATCCAATGACCACTGTAGCATCCATACTTAATGTATCATAGTGAAACACTCATCATCTCCCATGTCCGTGAGATAGCAGATTTTTTTTTTGGGTGAATCATGAGATAGCAGATTGATTTAGTCATTGAAATCCCTGCTTTTCAAATTGCACAAACTTGTAGTCAATAGCTTAACAATATCCCAGTTGCAAAGCTAAGAGTCCTTTTGACACTTTGTTTGATAATATTTTCTCCTTGACTTTAGAGTTTGCACAATGTAAGCTTCATTGCATTTCTTTTCTTCACATAATATGCAAACCAACCAGTTAAGATTAAATCCGCAAGGGATATATTCATGGGCAAGCATATCTTCAAGAATCTTGAGAGCATGGACTGTCAGCTTATTTGCACAAAAACACTGTAGTAGATTTTCATATGATGCCTTAGAAGGGGAGAGCCCTTTCTTAAGCATAGTGTTTGAGACTGATAATGCATCAAGAAGTCTTCCAGCTTTACAAAAGCCTCTTATCATTGTGTTGTATACTATATTATCAGGAACACAGCCAAGTTCATTCATTTTATTGAAAAGATTAACAGCAAGATCAATTTTACCATTCTGAATATGCCCATCAATGAGAATAGTAAAAGTGACATGATTGGGAAGCAATCCTTTTCTTATGATCATGTCAAGATGATGATACGCACCTTGCATATTGTTTGCCCAGCAATCACGCCATTATGCAGGTATAAGTTCGGAAGAAAATTAGTTTCATTCACTTTGTTGATCAATTTCAGTGCAAAAACTTTTAGTTCTTTCCTTGAACTGAAAAAAAAATTCAAATCTTTCCCTTTTGAAAAATTAGTATACTGGCAGAGTAGATGGTAAAGCATATACTTTGCCTTCTCAAATTGTCTTTGTGATTCATGCCGTTTCCTACTAATGTATCGGATATTTCTGCAAACACCACTAACCAATGCAACATGGGTTATCATATCTTGCTCAATCTGACTTCTCTCCATCAAATCAACTAACTGAAGCGCAAATCCAATTTCTCCCTTCCTTAAGAATTGGTTGATCAGAGCAGTATAAAGAGCAGCATTGGGCATAAATCCCTCTTTTAACATTCTATCAAGATATAGGCACCCCTTTGCTATCATGTTTTTCTTAACAAACCCATTTATAAGTGCGGTGTAAGCCCGGTAGCCTGGTCGAATACCACACTCCAACATTTTCTCAAAGAGTTCATGAGCTGCAATTGCTTGTCCGTTCTTTGAGAGACCATTAATCATTGTTACAAACATAGTTTCATCAGGGAGAGTTCCAGCCTCACGCATTCTAGCAAACAATTCTAATGCTTCCGGTATTCTCTTCTCTCTAATCAAATGCCCTATTATAGAGTCATATATAGCGACACTAGGCTTCATTCCACTATCTTCCAGTTTATCCAAAATCCCAATAGCTGATGGCAAGTCACCCTGTTTACATTGCTCATTCGCCATTATTAAGAATGTTAACATGCTTGGAACTAAACCTTGGTCTTGCATTACTTTAACAAGGGATTTAGCATCCTCTCCTCGTCCTTTCTGGTAAAGACACCTAATCATGGAGTTATAAGCTGGGAGCGAAGGCTGAAGAGAAAGATTTGACATTTTATCCATGCATAGCAAAGCAGCCTCAAGTCTGCCTCCATAACACAGTGCAATCATGTATATATTAAAAGCAACACAAGCTAAAACTGAGTTTCGTGAAAAAATTTCTTCCAGGAGAAGATCAGTCTCAAGCATGATGTCATCAGCAGATTTACTACTGGTGCTACAGATGTCTGAGAGGTCAATGCCACACCCATTTCTAGCAATTTCTGCCACAAAATTATGAGCCAGATTAATCTCATGTCCTTCTACATGGTTTTTTACTACAGTGAAGAAGAGAACTTCATCAGGAAGAAATCCATGATCAAACAACTGATTATACAATTGATCAACTTCTGCTAATCGATTTTCCTTATAAAGTGCAGCAAGTAAAGGCGTGTAACAGTATACAGTAGGTGCTAAATTGCACTGTATCATACTATTTAACAGGGCCAATGCACAATCAACTTTACAAACCTTGCAACACTTGCTAATCATGATTTGGTAACTCACAACATTAAGCTTCAACCCCAGCTCTTCCATCTGGTGATGCAACACAGGAATTTTTTCAAGCATGCCTAAGTTCAAAAAACCATGCATCAATGTGTTGTATGTATAATTATCTGGCTGGCAGCCCGTTTTCAGCATTCTGTAAAACAATCTCATAGCCATCCTCATACTTCGTTTCAGGCAATACCCATTAATAAGAGCCGTGTACATGACTTTATCAAGAAAGAAACCAAAAGATTCCATGTTCAAACTTAACAACTCAGCCTCCTCAACCCGCTCACTCCGACAAAGCATGAAAACCAATTTTTTGAGCAAATGAACAGTGGGTGGCACTCCTTTATCACACATGAATCCATACACACAAAGTGCCTCATCTATGTACCCTCTTGAGCTCAACCCATCCACCAACCCATTGTAGCATCGGAGGTTCAGTACAAATTCAAAATCACAAACTTCAAGAAACACACAAAATCCCTCCAGGACTCGGTTTTGTGCACAAAACTCACTAATAATTTCACTGCACGCTGCACTGCAAGGCATAATTTCCATTGCAACAAGTCTATCAAATTGAGACTTGGCTTCCTCCAACTTACCCAACTTGGAATAACAAAGAACCATGGAATTCAATAAATAATGATCCGGCTCAACTCCTCTGCTCAAAATGAAGTCAACATAAACTGCCTCTGCCATCCTGGCTTTGCCACAAGTCGCAAGTTTTCTGATAAGAAAATCATAACTCTTGATATCGAGCTCGACTCCCCTGGAAACTGCAAAATCAACAGCAGAAACGGCTTCATGGACCGATGAGGAATGCTTTATAATTCTCTGAACAAGCTTCTGTGCGGAATTCACTAATCCCCGTCGAATTAGCTGCTCTAATGCTGAAAAGCACATGACTCTTGGGCCATCTGGGAGTGCTCCAGTAGCAGATTGTGGAGGAGATTCTAAAGGTAAAGGGCAAGAAGTGAAGGGTATTTTGCGGGAAAAGAACAATGGCTGAAGTGGATTGTGTGGAAAGGATCTATACTTGTCCATTCTTTGGAGTCTGCCTGAGAATTATCAAGCAAAAACCCAAACTTGAATTTCATGAATTCAAAAACCCGTTAAGTGAATTGAAACTTTTTAATAATAATGAGTGTGCACGTGAGATTGAGAATTGCGTAAACCCACGCCTATAAAGCACAGAAATTCAAACTGGAACAAAACAAAAAATGGCGAGGGAGGAAGCCGCCGGAAATGGTAGATGCTATTTGCTAAAGCCCTAAACCCAAATATTTACCCGATTGGGAATAATCACGTTGCATTTGGGTAAACGGGTGGGTATTTGGGAAAAAATAATCATCGGAAGTATAAAAAATATTGGAGATGCATGCATCATCTTTAATTTTGGGACTTAACAGCTCAACTAGTTGTCTTCATAATTTCAAGGGATTGCAGTTTAATCTACCAAATTATATATAACAACCAATTCTATTAAGATTTTAACCCAACACAAAAAGTTAATGTGGTTAATCTATACTATTAATAAAAACAATATCATCAGTTTTAACTTCCCACCCAAAACAGACTATATGGTTTGCGTAATATTATAAAATATGGTAATACAGTTCCTATCCCTAATACAATTGTAAATTAAAATAGAATTCCTAATAAAATATATTCTTCCCTACGTTCCTATTCGTAATACAATTCTAGACTATAATTACTAATGGTAGTAATTCAGTATATATATTTCTCTGCAATGCAATTTATACTATTAATAAAAACAATATCTTCAGTTTTAACTTCCCGCCCAAAACAGACCTATAATATTATGGTTTGCGTAATATTATAAAATATGGTAATACAGTTAAAATAGAATTCCTAATAAAATATATTATTCCCTACGTTCCTATTCGTAATACAATTCTAAACTAGAATTACTAATGGTAGTAATTCAGTATATATATTTCTCTGCAATGCAATCTATACTATTAATAAAAACAATATCCTCAGTTTTAACTTCCCGCCCAAAACAGACCTATAATATTATGGTTTGCGTAATATTATAAAATATGGTAATACAGTTCCTATCCCTAATAGGATTGTAAATTAAAATAGAATTCATAATAAAATATATTATTCCCTACGTTCCTATTCGTTATACAATTCTAGACTAGAATTACTAATGGTAATAATTCAGTATATATATTTCTCTGCAATGCAATCTATACTATTAATAAAAACAATATCCTCAGTTTTAACTTCCCGCCCAAAACAGACCTATAATATTATGGTTTGCGTAATATTATAAAATATGGTAATACAGTTCCTATCCCTAATACAATTGTAAATTAAAATAGAATTCCTAATAAAATATATTATTCCCTACGTTCCTATTCGTTATACAATTCTAGACTAGAATTACTAATGGTAATAATTCAGTATATATATTTCTCTGCAATGCAATCTATACTATTAATAAAAACAATATCCTCAGTTTAACTTCCCGCCCAAAACAGACCTATAATATTATGGTTTGCGTAATATTGTAAAATATGGTAATACAATTCCTATCCTTAATACAATTGTAAAGTAAAATAGAATTCCTAATAAAATATATTCTTCCCTACGTTCCTATTCGTAATACTATTCTAGACTAGAATTACTAATGGTAATAATTCAGTATATATATTTCTCTGCAATGCAATCTATACTATTAATAAAAACAATATCCTCAGTTTTAACTTGTATTATGGTATGGTGCGTAATATTGTACAAAATATGAAAATTTGGCATAATTCAACTCGAAAGGCCAACCAATTTTCTGAACGACATTCGTGCATGCAGGTGTCGGCACACGAGTCAAGCCTTTTTAAGTTCATTTTGGGATTTCATTTGCACCCCCTCCCCCCTTGCGTGCGAGAGAGAGCCTCTATGCTACACAATTCAATAAGCCTTAGAAAAACTCTTGTATAAGTAGTGGTGCAAACCAATTTCGAGAACCAATTTCTCATTCACCCATTATCAGTTTTGAGCGTACAATATATCAATCTTTTCGTCTAACTACGAAGAACACGAATCCACGTTGACCGGCCCCAAATCGAAAGTGGACCCCACATATATTTGTACCACAATATTGCCAGTAAAATGCCATTTTATGCTAATTTTTTTCCAACAGTTATTTATCCAGAGAATATCAATGTGTTGAAGGAAGAAGATGATATATAGTGAAGGGCAATATCATCTTCACTATATATCATATTCTTCCTCCAACACAACGCTCTACGGCCAACCAACAATTACTCAACTGATTATCCCATTACTCCCATGTAAATTTTTTCTCTAATATAGTTATACTTACTGAATATCAAAATATAAGTGTACCTCAAGATCTTGCAATAACTAACCGACAAGTAATTAAATTAATGAATATGATGCAATAATGTAAATTATCTACCTATTGCATTTATATACTTATTTTAGAACACTGAATTTTTGTGATATTTGTTGCATGCAAGGAAGACTCATACTATAATTGCATTTATACACTTATTCATACTCATATTCGATGTTATAATTTCTATAATTGTATATCAATTCAAATATTTCTTAAAATATTATAACAAATTCATTCCGTACAACGCACGGGTGAAAATATAGTTACAGTAATGACTTCTGTTATTTTAACTCTTTTTTTAAATTTAATATACGTTTATAAGTATTTTTTTAATTTTATATTGAACAAAATTGATTTTACTATTGTAAGTGTTCTGATGTTATTAAATTTTAGTTTTTAACTTTTTTTTATTAGGTGATTCTAGTTTGTAGTTTCGCTAGATTAATCTTTATTCTCAAAAGGTTAATCATCAATCCCAATGGTCTCTCACTCACGTATCGGTCCGATCAAGCATATGAGAGAATGTAAACCATGGTAATTCAACTGAGCACATAAACTAGACTTTTGCTTATTTTCACTAGATTAATCTTAAGTATATAGGATCCCACCCTTAGAGTTACTGCGGAAGTAAATTGCGAGTTGTCCTAGAGTTATTGCGGAGGTGCGTAATTAGCCTTCCGGTCATATCTTAGTCATCATATCTCCTCGTCATGTGCCTAACCAACTACGCTAAGTCTCGAGGACTTTAACTTAACTTTATTATATTTAATTGTATGATTTTTATCAACATATTTGATAGAGAATATACCAAAGTATACTGCTCTACGAATAAATAATATATGTATGTCCAACGTATTATACGCTTGAATAAAGAGAGGAATTAATCCATATCTGTTATAAATAAATATTTGTGGCCATTATTGTTAGCATTGTAACGGTTGTAACCTATAACGGTCATTATTTATGTTGGTTTTATTACTAGTATTATATATGTATTCCTATGATGTAATGGTAATGACCAGTGAATGAGAATGCTCTCCTTCTTCTTGTCTCTATGCTTTCTCTGTTAGTTTAGCTTGTTCATAACTTTGCAACTCACCAATCATGGTTAGGAGCTAAAGGTCAACGGGCATCAAAATCTCAACACGTTATCAGCACGCTCAAAAATACCGTGGTGACGGTAATTTTATCAATTTTCTTAAAATTACACATGTATGCATGTCTGAATATTTGAATTTTGATAATATGCTTATATGCTTTTCTGGTGGTATATATATATGAATCTGTAGCATATAGTTTCTTATTATCCACATGATTTCACAGTGTATATACATATATTTTTACAGTATACTTACTCACAAATATTTTATTATTTGGCATATAACATCTGTGTGTGAGCATATACATATCGTTTCCTATTAAAAATTTTCAAATACTGCACTGAAATCAAAATCAATCCTGGGAATACACATCTATATTAGTATTCTATTTAAAAAAAAAAAATACCGTATTATCGAAATTGTCTTTCAACCTACATCTTTGACGACGGCGCGATTCGAAGGCGACTCCGTTAGACGATAGAGACGATCGGCGATGATGGCGTGTGACGCTGGCGGCTCCGTGCGTCTGTTAATCGAACGATGGCAGGCGCGGCGGCGATCGTGTTCACACGACAGTGGCAGACGGCGGCTCTCGGAGATGACGGTAGCGGTCTGAGCGGCGACCTCTCTGCTTTTTCACGAAGATCTCCGGCTCGATCGGAGACGGCTCTGGCTGTGTCGACGGCTGGAGGCCCCTGGCAGCGGCGGAACCTGTGTCGGCTTTGCGTGTCCGGCGACTCCAACCCAGGTGTGATGGCGCCGACGCTGTTCGTCGGCGGTGCTGCTCGGCGGCGTTCTCGGGCTCCACACCCGCCTCTCCTTTTTTTTGACTGCTAGGTTTAGATTGTGAGATAGAAATGCTGATACCCTTTAGTGGGTTACTTAATTGGGCTATGTTTTGGCCCATTTTCTTGGCCAAACCTGGTCCATCTACAATAACTATTCAATTGGGT
This sequence comes from Ipomoea triloba, assembly GCF_003576645.1. Taxonomy (NCBI): domain Eukaryota; kingdom Viridiplantae; phylum Streptophyta; class Magnoliopsida; order Solanales; family Convolvulaceae; genus Ipomoea; species Ipomoea triloba. Next base: position 9,529,947 of record NC_044916.1, read on the forward strand.
CTCGCCTGGTCCAATTCAGCCGACAATATTAAAACAAAAATGAGTTTTTTTAAAAAAGGCATTATGGATTTGTTTTAATTTTTAGACCATTTGTTTTTACTCCAAAGTACTGATTTTGTGGCCCAATCTTTATTCTCTTCAAGAATTTCTGTGACATAAAAATATTCTCAATTTTTTGTCGAGACCTGGGATTATTAATTGAAAAATTGGGCCTATTATGTTTTTCTTGGCTCAATTCATAGATTACAATGATGGACTACTTTGTTAGAAAAATTGAATTGAGCCTATTTAAGTTCTTACATTCTAGGCTAATTTAATTTGGATTTACAATCAAAGCAGTTATATGATTTTTGGGTCCTTATGTTTCAAAGCATTTGAACTAGTTTTAAATGCTCGACCCATTTGATTTTAGATTTGGGCTTAATTCTTTCATTGACCCAAATCCTTAAAATCTTCCTCCATCATTTATATATTCCCTGAATACAATGTACATTATTTTTATATTGAATGTACATTATTTGATAGTATGGTCTACACATCTGTGTGAACTATGGTCCACACAATAATGATTGATATTCTACCATTATTTTCTCAAAATTCTTAGTTTATGATGACTTTGGTACATTGAAAACCATCACTAGGTATGAATACTTAAAATTCTTTTTGAAGTCATATTCTGTTGAAACAAATTTTTAGTTTATTTACACTTGGGCGTTGGAATTACAGTTTGATAGGATGTTGTAACTTAATTAAGATGGACTAGTTGAAAATAAGCAAATGTATATCACTGTGAATGAAATATTGGATCATAAATCAAACATTGGCCTTGCTACAATTATGGATAAAGTTTAAATATAATTTCTATTAGTTATATGCTTGTTAAATTAATAAAGATTATAATTGAAATGAATATTTTTCAGGCTGTATTTGACATCTTAAATAAATATCAACTCAATTATATATGGAGGGAGATAGCAACATATGCATGAAGCCAAGAGGAAAAAGAGCAAATGACTCCTCACATACACGACATGCACTTTCAAATAATTAAACACACACGTGCCCTAGCACACACATGGGGAATATGAAAGCTATAGCTACAACTCCGATCCTACAAGGATTTGATATCAATGTTCCTAAATGTCATTTTCACTAGAAAAAAAAAACCATTTTTTTGAAATGACGAGGAAACTCACCATCAGTATTCAAGGGTGTGCACTGGATAAATTCCGTTTTATGATTTTAACCAACAAAAAATCACAAATAAGTAAATCCGTGTAATTCTATCCAACAAAGGATCATAAATAAATAAATCAGTTTAGATTGCTTATAAATGATCGACTCATCAAATGAGAAAGACTGAGATTTAAACTTGTAACAATAAGGTTATAAGTTTAATTGTATCTTTACTAATCTTGGTTGGGGTTACCCTACACTACCAATTTTGATTGAGGTATTGTTAGTTTTTAACGGTGCATAATTACATCTATATGACAATGAATTATTTGGTTTTTCGATTAAAGTAGTACTTTTGTTTTGATTTTAAGTATGGAGTATTAGTGTAATCACTTTTATTCTTTAGGCATTTTAGATCAACTAAATCTAATATAAAATGTTTGAAGTAACATTTCACGATTAATGGTGCAGTTTGGTAAATGTTAGAACATTTTGGACTGAATAATTGCCCTATTTGAAAATTCTGAGTGGCCAAAAGCGGATAAATACAATTGTCATATCATGGACCAGGTACACCTTATATTATGAACTCTTGTTAAAAAATTATGTATTTACAATTAACATATTATATGTATTCAGTTAATAAATTATGTCAGTAAATAAATTAACGGTACATAATATGTTAACAGCATATTATGTGCTTGTAATTGATATATTATGTGCATGTAGTTAACATATTACGCGCCTTCAATTTATTTGCAATGACATAATCTGTTAACTGCAAATAGGGTTGTTAACGAACCGAACATAAACGAGTGAAGAATAATCAATCCATTTTATTTTAAAAAGTTTTTATTTAGATCTTGTATTTCTTACAACATATATTAGTTAGACAATGAAGTCTTTAAATATATATATATATATATATATATATATATATATATATATATATATATATAGAATATTAATCAAATGCGGCCTTGCTATTAGGTGCGGTCATGTGGCCTAGCGTGCGTCGTTGGATTGTGTTGATATGACGGTGGAAGTTATATATTAGGATTCAGGAAGTTTAATTCGCGTAACTTAAGTGGGGGCTTTATGGTAATTGTAAGTGGGAAGGTAATGTTAGAGTACAGAATGCACCAACAAACGTATTATTAAAACACATCATTCAACGTATAAAATGCACCACTGGACAAATTAAAACACACCATTCCCCACCATACCAAAATACACCACTCAATTCAAATGCACCAACAAAATTAAAACACACCATTCAACGTACGAAAATGCACCAGTTCTCAGATTAAAACACACCACTTAACCACCACACACCAAATGCAACTACTCTCGTAAATTCACCACCATGTGTATTAAAACACACCATTCTACGTTATAAAATTCACCACTGGACAAATTAAAACACACCACTCCCCACCATACAGAAATACACCACTCAAATTCAAATGCACCAACAAAATTAAAACACACCATTATACGTTATAAAATGCACCAGTTCTCAGATTAAAACACACCACTTGACCACCACACACCAAATACACATACTATTGCGAATTTCACCAATATTATCTCAAATATGAATCAGATTAATGTTGATAATGCACAGACTATTGCGAATTACTCCATTCTCGTCCCTCTGTTGGAGTCGACCTGTGCGTTTTGTTCGGAACGGAGCGCTCGTTGCTGGTGATGGAGTCCCTTCTACGCTCGTCAGGTGTTTGTTGCTCAGTGCTTGTCGACTTCAAGTCTGATCTCTGTCGTCGTCTGATCTGGTTTTGAAATTGTAGTGAATTGTCAACATTATCCTTCTCGTT